>NC_142753.1:11676057-11796057 GCF_051943395.1 Hippocampus bargibanti
TATGTATTTATTTACTGGCTTACCTATCTATTTTATTTTGGTTATTTTTCTATTCACATTTCATCTAGATCTCGTTTATTCTACCTCCGTTAAATGTATTTGCATTATTTTGATCGGATTGGATTAGCCTTTATTATACTCGCACATGGATAAATTTACATTTCACAGCAACAAAGTTATGATTTATTTGAATGTTCGTATTGAATGCCGATTTACATTTGGGTTGTTATTAGCGTTCTTTCTTTTTTTATGTTTCTTTTATGACATTTCACTGTATTAATTTGTTTTGTTTTTCAAAATTTTATGTACTTATTTGATTACCTTTCACTGCTTTCATAATTTCATAATTTAGTTATAATTGTCATCGTTTTTAAAAGAAAATGTGTCTTTGTAGCACGTTCAGCACGGCAACCCCGGTTAACATTTCTCGCCAAGTCGAAGTCTCACGAGATTTGTGTTCACGTGTCGATGACGTATCAACACCTCAGTGAGGACACAAGATGGCGCCGTTTCTTCTACTTTACGACAGTCCACTTTGAGAAGGGACTTTTATCACGTGAATTCCTGAACAAACACGACACAACGTTCATGTTTCTTCTTGTTGTTATTTACATGGAGCATATTTTGTCAAATTTCACGTAACAAGACTGATTTTTAACCTCCAAAATGGCTTCGAGCGATAGCACCTGCTTGCTCAGCTTGTTTGTGGGCCGACCCAGCAGAGGAGGAGTTGTGGGCTGAACTTTTTTGTATTTTTTTTTTAGGAATTGCCTCCCTGTTAGTGAGAGAGGACATTCACTTCGAGGCACCAGCAAAGAGAAGAAGACGAGAAGTCCTCATGCTGATGCACCAGCCACCTGACCACCACCACGTCCATCTACCTCCAGGCTGGAACTCCCTCCTCCACCTCCACCTCCTCCTCCTCCTCCTCCTCTCTCCTCCACAAAACACTCAAGGCACTTTGCACTAACTTTTTGCTTTTTTTTTTGTAATCATTATTAACGATGCACACCACGCAAAAGGACACCACCTACACCAAGATCTTCGTTGGGGGGCTGCCCTACCACACCACCGACTCCAGTCTCAGGAAGTACTTTGAGGTGTTTGGCGAGATTGAGGAGGCGGTGGTCATCACTGACAGGCAGACCGGCAAGTCTCGAGGCTATGGATTTGTGAGTATCCTAACCCTATTTGGAAAAAAAAGGTTAGAGATTTTAGCTCATGTGCTAAGCAGATGACTATCAAGAACCTACAAAGTCTGAAAATCTTTAAACATCATCAAGTCTTTACGATTGACTGTCCAGCTGAACATTTTTTTAGGGAAGGAAGTAAAAGTACCCAGATTTTGTGTTAGTTGCGCCCATCATGAAACGGGTACTTCCTTGGTTCTCATCAATCTTAGGTAGCCTTGATTAAAAAGTGTTTTTATGATGTAATTCTGCTAAACAAAACTTAATGAAGGTGTTCAATGGAATGCATGTATCAGAATCATGATCTTATTTATTGCCCAAGTATGTGGAACACACAAGGAATTCGTCTCTGTTAGAACACACTGCACTAGTATCATCGTAAAAAAAGACGTATGGAGGACACTAATAAAGGCTAATCTAATTCCTTAATGTAAATTGTACAACTGTCAGACAATGTGCAAGTAGCAAGCAGACAGTGGTTCAAGTGAGTAAATCCCGTGACTGTAAAATGTCCTTGAGAGTTTTGAAAGGCGCTTATAAATGAAATATTATTATTATTATTATTATTATTATTATTATTATTATTATTATTAACAGTTAGATTTGGATTACTGTTTAGATAGTTAATAGCGACAGCTGTTTAAATGTCTGCTGGATTTGGTGCGAATGGGGGTACCTCACGGGAGTAGCTGGGAAAGGTGGTGGGCAGGGTGCGGAGGGTTTTTAATTTTATTTTTTTATTTTTTGGCAACATTATTCTGTGTAGGTATTGATTGTATTTTTGTGGTATCAATGAAATTAATATTCTTCCTTAGAACATGAAAATATTTAGTTTTTTTATGTTATATGTGGTAGGGGTTAATGCTAATATGCTAATTGTAGCAGAAGTGGGCAAACTGCATGCTGATGCTCAGCTAGAATCAACAAGGACAGCATCCCATCCATAGATAAGCAAGTTTTCCTCCCTCCCCATTGTTCAGTGGACATTGCGAGGAATTTCTGGCACGTTTTGTTGCCATTAATCCTCAAATTTACACCGGCACTTCCAAAATACCCGAATGGCTGGCTTTTCCATGCGCAAGACTGTAACCCCAGACAACGTTTATAGGCAGCGAACCCCGACCGGTCGTAAACAACAACCTGACTTTGCGGGCCGTGTGCTTTCCCCACTGCCCCGATTCTTGCAAAACAAGGTGACCATGGCGGACCGCTCGGCCGCCGACCGGGCCTGCAAAGACCCCAACCCCATCATCGACGGCAGGAAGGCCAACGTCAACCTGGCCTACTTGGGAGCCAAACCTCGAGTGATGCAGCCAGGTAGGAAGCCATCTTGTTCTGGGGTTGCAACTGCGCTATTTCAAATAGTGCTCAAATATTTTCATAAGTTATTTATAATATTATAATTATAATATATAATATTTATCATGTATTTGTTTTAATTAAATGTTTATTTATATGTATTTATTTATGTAGTTATTTATTCATTTATTTATTATTATATGTATGTACGTATGTACATGTATGCGTATTAAAATATATCATATTTATAATTTATTTGTTTTAATTAAATTTTATTTATTTAGATGTATTTATGTATGTATGTATTTCTTTACTTACTTATTAAATGTTTATTTATTTATTTATTTATTATTAAATGTGTATTTATTTTTTATTTATATTTTTATATTTATTTATTTACACCAAATCCAGTTTTAAATGATTGAATGTTTCCCACCAAACATTTTAAATCCTTGTTTGAACTCAACAAATGTATGTTTTTATGTTATTTTGGAGTGTAAAATTGTTGTATATTTACACCAATGCCACGGCAACGAGTAGATTACTGTACTGGAATTCTTTCTTGTCTCAAAACATGAGCTTATTTGGATGTGAGTTAGATAAAATTTCAACATTGACGGTGCATTTTACTAATTCATAATTTTGCCGTTAGAATTTTTTTAGTGTGTGATTATTTCATCCAAAAAATAATTTACCGATCTTATAAGGTGACCATTGACAAATTGATCTGTTTGAATTGACAGGTTTTACTTTTGGCGTGCCCCAAATTCACCCTGCATTCATCCAAAGGCCTTATGGGTAAGTCCTCCCTCACTTGGAAATTTTAATGTAGAACTCGAGGCAAAAAAACAATTCTCTCACAGTCTAATTTTTTAAGGGAAGTAAAAGTCTGATAGGATCTTCCAAATTCCATATTCATAACTGGATGAGTAACAAGAAAGCATCTTCACCCAATCTGAAGCCATTGTTTTGATTCTAGAGCAAGGCAAAGATGTCCTGGTGTGACGTCACAAACAAGATAGTAGTTTTGGGACACGTTAACTACACTTTAATATCAGCCTGTGTGTTTTGGGGTATTTTAGATGCTATAAAATGTTTTTCTGATGTCAGTTGGGAACCAAAAAAAATGGTGTCGGTTGTCCTTTAAGATGCCCTTTCGGAGATGTTTGCAATTTGGAGTCTTGCGTCTGTGGAGTGGACAATGATAATTACATTTCAATGTGACTCAAGTTTATGTGCGTGCACGTGTCTTTCTCTCTCTGCTCCGACAGCTAAGCTTTGTGGGATAAATGAAAAGCATAAAATCTGAGCCAAGCAATAACAGCCGCATGTAGGTTTTTTTTCTTTTGTTTCCTTTTTTGGAGTTCGATGAAGTGGTGTTGTTCGTTTCCATCTTGTGTGCTTCTCTCGTGTCACGATAGGACGGATAAAGTTTTTGGGGTGTTTTCTGTGTGTTTTCCAATGTTTTTAGTGAGGGGAGAAAACCTGCTAGTAGTGCGCTATTTGCATCTTCCTGTTGTTACCAGGAGATTACCACTACCCCCTCCCTTTGGGGTGTTTTTCATTTTTTGTTTTTGTGTGAGTGTGTGGACAAACGTTACAAACAAATCTCTTTTTCTTTCTCTCTTTCTCTTATTCTTATTTTCTCTGGTGGATGGATGGATGGAGCTTTTTGGTCACATGGTGTGCTGGGTGTTAACGAAAACAAGCACACCCATTGTGGTCGCACAAAGCCCCGAATGCTGACACTGCAAGTCGCATGAAGCTAAGTGTGTGTGTGTGCGTGTGTATGTGTGTGTGTGTATTTGTGTGTGTGTTGTGTGTGTGTGTGTGTGTGTGTGTGTGTGTGTGTGTGTGTGTGTGTGTGTGTTTGCAAGGGTCTTTCTTGTTCAAGCAGTATAAAAAAAATGCCCACGACCTTTTGCATCGGGTCTCGCTAAAACTTGATAAGGCAATTAATAATAATCCATTTCATTTCTAAGCGCCTTTCAAAACTCTCAAAGACACTTTACAGTCACAGGATATTTTTTCTGCAGGTGAGCAGCGGCAGCCACACGCGCCAGCATTGACTTAACCCGGGACTAACATAATAGATAATAATACATAAATATATAGAAAATATAATACATAAAATATAGAAAATATAAAAATAAGATATAATAACAATAAATAATAATAATAAATATATAATATATATATATATATATAGTAAAATAAATAGTAAATATAATATAATCTAACATAAAAGAATAAATAATAATAAATAAATATAGGACAAATATAGAAAATATAATAAAATCTAACTTAAAAGTATCAATCTTAAATATAGTAAACAAATAGCAAATGTAAAAATAATAAAATAAAAGAATAAATAATCACAAGAGAATATATGTATATAGCAAAAATATAATAAATATAAGAAATACATAAAATACATATATATACAGTATATATATATATATATATATATATATATATATATATCATATATATATATATATATATAATATATATATATAAATATATATATATATATATACAGTATATATATATATATATATATATATCATAAAAAATATAGTAAATATAAAAAATATAACATGAAATACTAAATAATAATACATAAATATAGACAAAATACAGAAAATATAAAACTAATATAAAACAACATAATAAATAATAATAATAATAATAAAAATAAAATATATAGTAAAAAAAATCATAAATATAATTAATAGCCAAATAGCTAACAGCCAGCTAGACAGCTAATAGCGCAATCATAAACCAAGCACATAATAATCATACCATTTTCTAACAATTGTATTAAATTCATGACATTTTAGCGCGAGCGCATTGGCATCCCGTCGCTCATTCCAAATGTTATGAGTTGGGGCTTGCCCTAACGTCTTCCTGCTGATTTGCATTAGCACCACACTTTGTCACAAGACGGTTGGATGCTTGCTCCAGAAGAGTCTTCCGATTAGAGAACCTCCACCAAAGCCTTTTCCAACGGCGATAAAACGTTGACCTTGTGTTTTTTTTTTCCACCTTTGGAGGTGGTGTCAGAGTTCAACTTTTGCAGACAGCACTAAAGGGGGGTTTTAACCCCACTTGTTGTAACTGAATCAAATGTGAAACCAGCGTGAGGTGACCCAATAGGGCTTTTCCATCGGGCCGGGATAAGTCTACGTCCTGGAGGGGAGAATGTGTTGATTGTTCGGAGTTGTTGATTTAATGAAAAAAAACCCTCGCCCGCACCCCCCACTGTGAGCCTCCCGCCCGTGTCCTGCAACCTCTATTTGAAAACTGTCCAGCTGTCAAAGTGGCGCTGACATTTTCACAATGCCGCGCTTGGGCTCATCGCCTGCGTCCCAGACTCGGACAGCACCCCCTCCACCCACCACATCATATGATCATCCCGGTCGCAGTCCACATGCCAAAGCAACAGGTGGCGCTCTGAACCCCCTTTGCTCATTTTGACAACACGAGTGGAAAAAAAGTGGATTCTCGAAGCAGATTTCAGAAGCCATTTGCTATCTATTAGCTATCTGGCTAGCTGGGTGGCTATCCTGCTAGCTATTTAGCTTGCTATCCATTAGCTGTCTGGCTATCTGGCTAGCTATCTATTAACTCTGTATTAGCTAGCTTTCCATCTATTTGAAAGTTTGAGAGTTTTGAAAGGCGCTTATAAATGGAATGTATTATTATTATAAAATTTTACGCACATTTCTTTTTGTAAGCTATCTAGCTTGCTATCCATTAGCTGGCTGGCTGTCTCAGCTATTTCATTTGTAGTTATTTTTTCTTGCCTTAAACTGCTGTTGTTATCAATTTTGCTCATATGCAACCTAGCTATTTGCTATCTATTAGCTAGCTGGGTGGCTATCTCGCTAGCTATCCATTAGCTGTCTGGCTATCTGGCTAGCTATGTATTATTGTTATTATTATTTAAAAAAAAGCTGCATAATCATGGGCTATTCTTCTCTTCTTGAAAGGTCAGTCAAAATGCTATAAAACAGGGCTTGAAAAATGAACAACGGCGCGTAGGTAACAATTTGGCGACAATTGCATTCAACGCAAAAAAAAAGCAGAAGAAATGAGTATCAGCTGTCAAACTTCACACCCCGGTACCAATTTTCCGCCAGCCACTTACCCACTACCTCCCCGCCTCTTTTAGCATAGCTTTTCTGACAACCCGATTTCCTGCTTGATGCTACCAAAATTTGCAAAGCGGTGGTTGTGGTGGACCCCAGAAAAGCAAACAGGAGGTAGGAGCAAGGGTGTATTTGACAAATTGTATGAAATAAAGTTAGCAGGAACAAAAATCTCAAAAAAACAAAGTCATCGGAGCAAAAAGGTCCAAAGTAGCAAACAAAACATGACAAGATGAAACGAACCTGACAGAGTGAAACAAACACACTGAATATTCACGCCGGGAGTCCTTTTAACTGCCACTGATGAATAAAAGCGACACCTGCGACAGTGGCGATGAAGCTCGACTAACTATCTGGTTTTGTCCCGCAGCATCCCGGCGCACTACGTCTACCCTCAGGCCTTCGTGCAGCCCAGCGTTGTGATCCCGCACATACAGCCCACCGCTACCGCCGCGCCGGCCCCTGCCACCTCCCCGTACATCGACTACACTGGAGCAGCCTACGCTCAGTACTCGGCCGTTAGCGCGGCGGCGGCGGCCGCTGCGGCGTATGAGCAGTATCCCTACGCCGCCTCCCCAGCCGCCGCAGGCTACGTGACCACCGCCGGATACGGCTACGCGGTCCAGCAGCCAATAGCCGCCGCCGCCCCGGGCTCTGCCGCCGCCGCTGCCTTTGGCCAGTATCAGCCTCAACAGCTGCAAGCCGACCGCATGCAATAGCAGGAACAGGAACAGGAACAGGAACGGGATTCCGCATGCTGTGCTTTGCCCAAAAAGAAGAAAAAAAGTTGTGTACAAATATGATGATGGTTATTGTTTTAGTAGCTTATTTCTAGAGAGGAACTGCAGGAACTAATCCCCGTTACTTCAGTTCTGTTACTGTCTTTTTTTTTTTTTTACCATGAGGCTTATTTGGTGTATTTATTATTGTCACACACACTGAGGTTTTTATTTTATTTTATTTTATTTTATTTTATTTTATTTTATTTTATTTTATTTTATTTTATTTTAGTTTAGTTTAGTTTAATTTAATTTGTCATTTTATTATATTTCAATTATTCAATTATTTTTTATGTTTAATTGTTTTATTGTTTTATTTTTCAATTTTGTAATTGTAATATTTATTTTTTAAATATTTTTAATGTGATTTAATGTAATTTTATTTCATTATTTCATTTCCTTTTAATTTTCTTATTTTATTTCATTTTATTTTGTTTTCTTTTATTTTTCATTTAATGTAATTTAATTTAGTTTAATTTAATTTGTGATTTTAATTTTTTAACTTATTTTGTCATGTATTTTTTACTTACTATTATTTTTGTCAATCTTTTAATTTTTTAGTTTTTATTTTCATTGTATTTTATTTTATTTTATTTTATTTTATTTTATTTTATTTTATTTTATTTTATTTTATGTATATTCAGGGAAAAAATGAAGTGTGACCTCCTGTCGGGATTTTTAGGACGGTGTCATTGAAGACCACCCCCTCCCCTCGTCGCCCCCCTTTTGACCTATGCAAAGTTTAAACACAAACAAGTGATCATATCTTGGAGACGATGACGAAAAAACAAGGCGGAGCGATATCTCTTTCTAATTGTATTGCTGGTAGCTCTGAAAAATATGGGATATCAATCCTGTCACCCTGTGCTGTGTGCTATTCCACTGCCGATCGAGCAAAAAAAAAAACCTCATGTAGGGACATTTATTTTTTTTTTTTTGGGGGGGGGGGTACTTTTTAAGCACTCATTTTGACCTATGCAAAGTGTCTATCAAATCAAGTGAAAATGCTGAGAAAAGAATTCTGTCGACATGAGCAAAAAGATATTGTGAGCTGTTGGGGAGGGGGCTATCATCCCATACCCGGGGTGGGCGGTGGTCATGATTTTTGGGGGGGGCGACAAGGCCCAGTGACCCCCCCCCCCCCCCACCACCACCAGTCCTAACTGTGTCAGCGGAAAAAAAAATCTACCTGGAAACCATCTGAGCCAGGGTGCCTTTCCTCCTATTATTTCCTACTGCTGTATTGTTTCCGTTATGACCTTTTAATCCTGCTCACCCCTTCTTGTTGAAAGGTTAAAAAAATGAAAATGACCAGGAATGGATGGAGTTTCCAGACGATGACAGAAACACAGCCGCTGAGCTGGGGAGGGGCCGCTGGCAACATTGGGTGCCATTTTCAAACAACCCCCCGCCGCCTGTGCACACAAGAGGATCACTCTGGAACAGGAACGCATCACTTGTTGCTCATTTGTTGAGCTGTCACATTTTTAATCCACCTGCTAGGCCCTGTTTTCTTTTTTTTTTTTTTTTGGGGTGGGGGTGGGGGTGGGGGTGGGGGTGGGGGACAGAGTTTACAGGACCACCCACCAACCCCCAACGAACCCTCCGGCGTCAGCAAAATTCTACCCGGCAACCGCCGGCCTCAGTGTGCCTTCCCACTGCTATTTAAAAACAAAGTGACATCTGCTATTTAAAATATTTATTTTTATTTCTTTTTTTTTGAGATTAGTAGTGTCAGTACTGTATTAATAATATTATGTGTACTCATCTCAAGGCATGTATCATATATAAGTTATTGAATTAGATTTAGTTTTAATATAATTATTATTATTATTATATATTAACATACTCAACCAAAAAAAGGAGATTTAGTCGCTATTTAAAAATACAATGCACTGTACTTTTATTTTGTAGCTTGATTTTGGTTAGCTTATTTTTTAATGGACAAACTTTATTTAAATGCATGCAGCAAACAAATAGAAAAAAAGTAAAAATGCTGCTTTATCCACTAGAATGTAAAGTCATCGTAGCTGTGCTTTATTTTATTTTTGGTTCAAATTCATCCGACAATGTTGGGAATTTTTATACTTGAACTATTTCTTACAAGGGAAACGAAAGAGAGAGAGAGAAAAAAAAACGTTTTAAGGAAGCTTTTCATTGTCACTGGATGAAAGTATGTAAAGTGTATAATAATTATGATAAAAACATTTACTCGGCAATTGAAATAAAATGTTCTATATTTCAAACATTTTGTTGGATGTGTACTTTTTTACGTGTCTCATTTATAGCGCCATTTTGAAGAAGGCACCCCATTGCCAGGTTAGCCTCATTGTCCCTCTAACACATTCCAACAAGCTATTGACGACGCAGCACAATAACCATCAATGATGCAGCGCTAATCAATAAGTCATGCTTTTCACTGTTAAAGGAGAACAAGATGGCAGTGTGTCTTTCATGTGCGCTCACGCATTGCCCAGGCCTTCGGAGGTGACATCATCTAAGAGAAGGGTATCGTTCCATTTATTTATTGATTGATATTGCAAGCTAGCTCGCAACGTTTCTACCTATAAATGTTGCTAGCTAGCTTGCTAGCTCTCAACGTTTCTACCTATAAACGTTGATAGCTAGCTAATGAATATGTTTGCTTTCGAGCTGTAGCTAAATTACTAACTTTGTTTTGTGTATGTATGTGTGTGCGTGTGCCATGAATCAACCTAATTATCATAAACATACATAGCTAACTGGCTAGCTATCCTGTGTCCTGTTTAGCTAACTCTCTTTCTTCATTCGGTATACTGTATATGAGTACTGTATTGACTTCCAAGCTAGCTATAGAAGTAGCAAAATGAATACAATAAACATAATTATTACAATAATGATACATTTGAAACTCTCGAGGACAATTGACTATAGAGATGAATAGAAAGACACTTACGGTATTTTTTTAAATTATTGTCACAAACATGTTAAAGAAAATGTAAAAAAATACATTTATATAGTAATTGAATGTATAAATAAACAATGAAAGCATTTTTGTGTTTTATTTACTTCTAATTTACACTTTTGTAACGCTCACATTATTTTAACACGAAAATCTCCCGATTTATGATTTCTGAAACTTAACATGTATGTTATTTTTAATATTTTTTTAAAATCCAATTCCGTGTTTAATCTTTTATTTAATGAGAAAATGTTTATTGATTGTTTCATAATGCTATTGGTTGCTATGATCTACATTACCCTTTTTTACGATGTAGAATGTTGATAACATGGATTACTATGTGGTATTATTTTAAATTTCTTTTAGCTGTATTTCTTTTTTACAGTTTGCTGTAAGATGGTGAAAGAAGAAGGCTATGATCGTCATCAAGTGTTTAATGCTGAAACCGGCCACTCCATTCCATCAAGCCTTCAACGACCATCACAAAGGTCAATAAAATGACTTTATTACAGACTTTATTACAGTCAAGTACAGTTTATTTCTTTAATTATAATGCCATAGCACATTTATTATACATAAAATAAGGTATATTTTGTGTAGTTGTATGGCTTAGAAAGTAGAAAATTATGTTTTATGGGGACCTGGGAACGCATTATTCTCATTTTAATGGTTTCCTATGGAAAAATAATTTTTGGGATACACACTTTTCGCCTTACACACACTCTGGGAACCAATTAAGTTCGTAAGCCAAGGTATCACTGTACACACATCTGACATAACATTAGGTACCTGAAATGTACATAAAAACATCTTTATTTAACAATACAACATCATGATGAAAATGGTTATTGATCAGCGCCTGTTCACAGTCAGTTGTGTGGCTCTGTGTCTGTTGCTTATTTTTAGCACGCAATGTGTGTGCGCCAGTGTGCGTATGCATGTGTGTGTTTGTGTATGTGTGTTCTGAAAGGTTCTGCTTAGCTGAACTTGGACATCCCAGAAGGCGGGCAAGCAGGCAGGCAGGCAGGCAGGCAGGCAGGCAGCGTTCTCGGTCTGGACGACAAGAAAAACTGCACAGGAGGAGGTACGGTACTTGTTTCTGAAAAAAAAAAAAGAAAATTGCGTTGGAGTGTGTGTGCTAAGTTTTGTGAATGGGCGTGCACTTTGGACTGACATTTTATCCCCCCCTCCAATATCATGACCTCTTTTTCCCTCACTGCTGACTATGTCAGTATATATACACATACGTATATATATATATTTTTTTTCAAATACTTGTCTCATGTATTGTTTGTTTTCGCTATTAAGTAACCACTAGCTATCTATTAGCTAGCTAGCTAGCTTTCTATCTATTTGAGTTACTTCAAGTAGCTATGTATTAGCGAGCTTTCTATCTATTTGAATTACTTCCGGGTTTAGTGAACTGTGGCTGCCGCTCCTCACCTCAACAAGCTGAATTTAGCCTGAGACAAGATCAGATAGCAGAGCACCTTGTGCTTTCCCACAGCTGTTCGCTCGCTGTCGCCGGTGACGCGCCTGTCCGCTTTTGCGCCTCCTGGTTGCTATGGAAACAGCAAGCCGACTCATGTGGCATCCCTTGAAGTAACAACACTTGTTTATTTGTGTTGTTGTCGAAGACCCCGAACGCAGGTCTTGCCGACTTGATAATGAGGCCTTTCTTTTCCGGTGTGGCATTGCTAACGTATGACCGCACACTTTTATTCTTGATGTGAATGTCAACGTTCATGTTGAGTTATGGCTAGCAGATTAGCATGAGCCTGTCAGCTCACAGTTGCTAGCTAAACTTGTTGTTGTGATGGATAAATGCTCTCCATGGCGTCTGACTCGATGAATCAAATCTTATTTTTGTGATTGGACTCCTCGTCATCTTTAGAAAATGGACGTCAATGGGATGTTTGAAGTTGTTATTTACCAATTTTTACAAACTGTGACAATGTTGTTAGTTGCTTGATAGAGATTAGACAGAATAAGAAGTTATCATATTTCAAAATGTCATGTTGTTATATGCTTAGTCAACATGTGTGACTCAAATACACAAGTGAAGCATAGACAACCTGGGGTCAATCTGAGGTCAACGTGACACAACACGTTAAACTGTCATCTTCATCTAGAGGAGATCTGGCCTTGGACAGAATTTAAGACTTGGGAAACTCCTTTCTCACCGAAGCAATTTACGACTTGAAACTCCTTCACAGGAAGAGCTTTATCTTTTGTCTGAAAATCCGACAAAATTCCTCCCGAGAACAAACAGTCCTCCATCTAAGTTCCTCCCATCTCGACTAGCATGTTGTTGTATTTTCTTTATTTGCCTGCAGGGGGTCATGGAGGCTTTAACGGAGCGACTGGAACGAGCCGTGGCAAGATTGGAGAAGCTGACGACGTCCGCAACTTTGTCCAACGGCGATTGCGTCAACGGCATCAATGGAGGTAAAACCATTATTCATATTGTGATTCTCAAAGGCTGCTTTAAGGGTTCCCTCTAGTGGTTAGACAAAGAATCACAAAATACACTTCAATTATAGTTGACTTTTTAATCATACATTCAAAACTCTCAAGGACACTTTACACTCACAGGATTTTTTTTCTGCGGGTGAGCAGCGGCAGCCACATTCACTTCACTCACCCCGGAAGTTTTTTTATTATTAGAATGAATAAACAAACCTATATTTAAATATATAAAAACAAACAAATACATACATAAATACATATATAAATACATACATAAATACATACATAAATACTATAAAATGCATAAACAGACATTTAAATAAATAAATCTATAAATACAAAAATAAATACATAAATAATTTCCACACAAAAGTTTTGTATTTAACTCATTCACTACAAGACAATGTGCAAAACTCCAGTGCCAGGGTTATTGTCATTTTCAATCAAATTGCAGGACCCACAGAATATTGAGTTTTAGGACGACATAAACATTCAATGCACCTTAAGAAACCTTAGACTCTCATCTTTCATCAAGTTAATTCCTAAGTGATATGGGTCTGGAGTTATCAGAGCTTGAAATGGGGGTGGCTATACAATACAGTATATATATATAATATTGACTTATATAGCAGCTTTAATCACCGCTGAAGCTGTAACAAAGCGCTAACATGGACAAAAGGCAAATGCTGCTCCCTCGTGGGAGGGGAAAAACCTTGCAAGAGGTCTGACCAGAGCTTTATCGGCACCCCTTGCAAGAAAAACCAAAAATCGAACACATTCGGGAGTGGCGCTCCATGTCATGCTTTTCAATTCCGAATAAATTCAGGTATTGGCAGTGAATGAGTTAATTAATTGGGGAAGAATTTCTTTTTCAACATATTTTTTTCGTGTGTGTTCAAACAGTTTCAACTGGGTGTATGGACACCTTTGACCTTCTTCTGAAAGGCCCACTGACGGACTACATGAACATCAGCAGGACCCTTGGGAGTGACGTGGAGAAACACGTAAGTCCACTTTGCACGCACTGACAAAAGATGACACCACCTTGATCAAATATCATACATCCAACTATAAAAAAAACAAATTAATAACAAAGTATCAGAGATGATCTAATGTCCATCGGACACTGTGGACAAAGACTCCAACCCAGAAAGATTGTCTTTACTGCCGGCAGGAAACGCAGCCATTCATGACAGACGCCTGAATTCTGGAGCCCTCTACCAAGCTATTCATTGAGAGTATATGCAAATTGAAGTGATACATTCGTAAAACATCGTTTTCTTGATTAGAATAGCACACCTCTTGAGTTCTAACCGCGGACAGCTATAAGCAATAAAACATTGTCTTTTCCGCGAACTGATACATTTGCAACCTGGCTAATGAGCTCTTCCTGTGAAGGAGTTTCAAGTCGTAAACTGCTTCGGTGATAAAGGAGTTTCCCAAGTCTTAAATTCTGTCCACGGCCAACGTTATTTTACGGCCTGCGTTTCTCTGTCGTGTACTTGGACGGACACAAAGTGCGTGTGTGTGTGTGTGTTTTGGGTGTCCATCCGTGTCCTCTCACTGATTAGTTGGAGAGTAGAGTGGCTCACTTTAGGTTTGCGTGGCTCCTTTTAAGGACAAACCCTCCCTTGTTTTTCCCTTGGGAGACCACTTTACATACACACACACACACACACACACACACACACACACACACACACACACACACACACACACACACACGCACGCACACACCCACACCCACACACACACACACACACACACATTCTTTCCAAGAATTAGAGCTAATCAATCAGGCTTTTTTTTTTATCCACAGGCAGAGATGGTCAACGATGCCCTGCAGACACAGCGGAGCTTCCTCAAAATGGCTGCCGAGCACCAGGAACCCGCCAAGGTAATGACCCTGAGGTGTCGCTATTGTTATGGGTCTCCTAACAATTCACAAGGTCACTGGATTTTCATTGGAATACAGGCAAAGCATCATGGGAAATATCGTTGACAGGACTTCTTTTATTATTTACAAGGAGTTCAAGGGTTCGTGATTGCATTATTTCACATTTATTGTTATTTAAAACTACACATGATACATATGTGCAAGTTACACACAAGATGCGCTCGCTTTCATTCTCTCTTACACACACACACACGCACTTACACACACACATTAGCTCAGGCCTCTCTTTCCAAATGAGGAGCAGCTCTCCAGACTTTTTATGGGCATGTTCTATATTTGAGCCCTGTTGTGAGTTTGTGTATAGCTGTGCGTGTGCGTGTGTGTGTGTGTGTGTGTGAGAGAGAGAGAGACCATTCACTTTTCTGTCACCTCACAGTGCCTTAAAGGCATGCTTTCATGAGTTTATCGGGGAAGAAGATACAAAAAATAAATACAGGTAAATAAAAAGAAAAAAAGAAACACCTTGTTTGACCAAAATTGACTGAGAAGAATAGAAAACTAATATTTTCTCATACATACATACATACATACATACATACATACATACATACATACATACATACATACATACATACATACATACATACATGCATAAATAGATAAATAAATAATGAGCTAATGGGTATAATTTAATGAAGGGATTTTTTCTTTGTTTATTTATGCTATCAGGTGTCAAACCTTGATTATCATTTCAAAGATTTGCCGTGAAATACAAAGAAGTCTCTCCTTGAGATAATTTTAAAAATAACAAAACTGCAAGCCTGCACTTGCTGACATTATCTTCATCACATTATCTTATCTCATGATGCCGAATCCAGCCCTGCTATCTATGCTAAATAACAAAACCCCCGATGCTAACTCGGCTGGATGGGGGGGTGGGGGGGGGGGCTACACACAAAATCCATGGACGGGGGGTCCACCTTTTAGTCTGCGCGCGTGTGAAAGGTAAAAAGGGTAAACAGTGAGACGCGAGGCATGCCTTACAAGGACTCGTGCGCTCCGGAATGTTACGGGAAAGGAGTGATGATGATGAGAAGAAAGAGGACAAGGGGGGGAAAAAAGGACAGATGGTCTGACGGCGATCCGCAAGTTCAAGATGGAAAACATAATGTAGTAAAAAAAATTACAAATAAAACACACGAGGGATATGGCTACAATGTGGTTTTGAGCCACAATATAATTGACATGCTAATTTTACTTTCAAGGACAACCGACGCCTCCGGACAACTTGTGTCCATAATTTGTAAAATGACTTGAAATGACTTCTACTGGGCGTATTTTACAAAGAGTCCACCGCATGTCGCTAGATTTTACCTGTTAAGACTCGCGCTGAATATTCAGGAAGTCTGATCTTCGAGTTGGTGACGTCACGGAGGGAACACCCCTGACCGAGAAAGCGACACACAATGCATTTTGGGTACTTTGTTTGGTCGGAAAACTTCGTGTTGATGGCGAAATTTGAAGGAAAAAACATAAATAACGCCATGGTGAATTGTTGTGTGTTGCACCAAGACTACTATTTGATACTAGTTGACACAAATTCCCAGCAGACAAATCAGCCCATTTCCTAGGGAGCTTTTGGCGCCATCTTGTGCATTTTCTGGGACGCTATATTGGAGTCCTGACAGCTCGAATTGATCAACAACAAAGGGGCGGGGCTATATGAAACTCACCATTTCCGAGGTCATTTTGAAGTAGTTTTCAGACACTTTAAGTCATTTTTATTGGTGTTTTGCATTTGACTAAAAATATCAGCCTGCGTGTTTTGGCTATTTTAGATGCTATAAAACGTTTTTCTGATGTCAGTAAGGAAACCAAAAAAATGGTGTCGGTTGTCCTTTAAAATAGCAAACAGCTACTTTTCTGTCTTCCATGTGTACCATCTATCAAACGTCTGATTGGAAACAGAAAAGTTCGACTCAAAAAATACCTAAAATTGTCCAGAGATTTTTGCTGAAAGTTATTTTGGTGGTAAAAGTCTGCCAGTCCACCAGTAACGGTGTGACATCATCTCCTCGCAAGTCATTGTGAGGACGTTTGCAGCTCTATGCAAAGAATACAATGATGTCACACCAGCTAAAAATAAGATTCATAACACCATGAGACATTTTGAACTTCATTTGCACGTGCTGGGATTTTAAAGCAGAAATAATATCATGAATCTCTGATGTTCGTTAGACGGAGCTCCATGACCTGCTGAAACCAATCTCGGACCACATCCAGAAGATTCAGAACTTCCGGGAGCGTAATCGCGGGAGCCAGCTCTTCAATCACTTGTCGGCCGTCAGCGAGAGCATACCCGCCCTTGGCTGGTTGGCCGTGGTACGCTCATAACAACATGCTAGCGCTTGAATGATTTTTTTTTGGGAGTCCACCTTCATCATACCGCAATGTCAATTAGCATCTTGGCTAATGACTTTAGAATAGTCCAAATTTGTAAATCACGCACCGATATCGTGACACTTTGATTAATTATTTTGGTTCAAATACCTCAACTTGCTCGTAGCATGTCAAGTTGTTGGTTTGTAATGTAGCATACAACTTCTACGACCGATAAAGTTCATGTTAGCTGCTATGCTAACATTGACAATATAACGATTGTGGAATTTCACTTTGCGACGTTGCCGTTCGTTTCTCACTTCTGGTTGTAAACCTATTTGACGAGCACCGAGTGAAGTAGCCGATACGAGCTAGCAAAAAGTTCTTGACTTCAAAGTGTTGTCGCCGTTTGTCTTTAGAACCAAAAGCCTGGTCCTTACGTGAAGGAGATGAACGACGCAGCCACCTTCTACACCAACAGAGTTCTCAAAGACTACAAAGAAACGTAAAGGCACTTTTCATTTCATTTGATAACCTGACACACATTTTATTTTGAAATTTGACAAATATTATCATTTTGATACCACTGTATACTTATTTTTGTATATATTATTCTTAGAATCAATTAACATTGTATCAAAGAACATTATGCGTCAATTTTATTCACTTTTTTTTTACATTGATTTAATTTGACCGATTGCTTTTATTTGATGTATTACATTGTGTGTACAGTGATACCTTGGCTTACGAACTTAGTTGATTCCCAGACAGAGTGTGTAAGGCGAAAAGTGTGTATCGCAAAAATTAATTTCCCATAGGAAACCATTAAAATGAGAATAATCCGTTCCCAGGTCCACATAAAAAATCATTTTGTCCTAAATAAGCCTTAAAGCCACACAAAATATACCTTATTTTATGTAGAATGAATGTGCTATGGTATTATGGTATCCACTGTGAGACTAATAAAGGCATATCCAATCCAATCCAATTATAATTAAAGAAATAAACTGTACTGTAGAATAAAGTCTTTTTATTTACCTTTGTGGTGATCGTTGATGGCCTTTTTGTATGCCAAGGTAAAATTTTCATCAATTTAACATTCGTAAACCGAAAAAAGTAAACCGAGGTACAGTATTTGTATCGTCAAATCAAATGAAATGATCGATTACCCTTTGACCTTCTCAGCGATCGACGTCACGTGGACTGGGTGCGCTCGTATCTTTCCATCTGGGCCGAGATGCAATCGTTCATCAAACGCCATCACGCCAACGGACTTATCTGGAGCAAAACGGTCAGTCTCCATCGACACTACATTAACATTAGCATCAGAGCTAATAGCAACATTTTTCCCTGTGACGCCAAAAAATAACAAAAGCGGAACTAACGTGGCACAAGTGCGCTGAAACTTGAGTACCGACAACTGTGCGCACGTGTGTGTCAGCTGCTATGCTGAAGCGTCTACAAAAGGATGTAGTTTACGGGTCGACAGGTGGTCCTCAGAGGGGGCAATGAGGATTTTCGACAATGAGGCTCGTATGCAACCTGTACCTAAACTGCAGGAGCCCCGTGTGAGCCTCATAGAGTCCAACCACATGTTGACCGAACCCCCTTTCAGCTGTTCTCCACTACCAGAGCCCCCCTATTTGCGCACTTTTTGGGACCGGAACCAAAATGTCTTCACTTCTTGAGTTTTCACGTAAAGTTAAAGGACAACCAACGCTTTCGGACACATTGTGTCCATAATTTGTAATTTGTAGCTATATTTTACCATTTTAAGACTCGCGCTGAATATTCAGGACTACTATTTGATACTAGTTGACACAAATTCCCAGCAGACACATCATCTTATTTCCAACTGAGCTTGGGCGCCATCTTGTGCATTTTCTGGGACGCGACATTGGAGTCCTGACGGTCAAATTGATATTGGAGGACTTCTTTAATCGATTGCAAACGTGTATGCTTTCCTCTTCAGAACTATTTGAATCATATTCACAACTGGATGAGTAACAAGAAAGCATCTTCTCCCAAATCTGAAGCCATTGTTTTGATTCTCGAGCAAGGCAAGACGTCTTGGCATGACGTCACGAACTGGGGGCGGGACTTTCTGAAAATACCCAATTCGCAGCTCAATTTTTTTTGCAGTTTTAGCACACTTGAAGTCATTTTTATTGCTGTTTTGCATTTGACTAAAAATATCATCCTGCGTGTTTTGGGTATTTTAGATGCTATAAAAGGCTTTTCTGATGTTGGTTAGGACACAAAAAAAATGGTGTCGGTTGTCCTTTAACGATTAAGTGTTTTGGAAGTAACAGGAACGAAATTGAAATCAAAACTAGTGCAACACTCCCCTCTGGTGGCTGACTTGAGCTCACCAATCATTCCCCTCCTGCAGGGTCCCCTGGTCCCAGCTGCCCTGTTCGAAAACCCCAGCATTCCCTGCCCCCCTCCGCCTCCGCCTGAAGAACCCCAGGCCATCGGATCCTCCGGGCACTCTGCACTATTTGCCCAACTTAACCAGGGCTTGGACATCACAAAAGGTTGTGAGCCCCTCCCCTCCTTTGGTGGTCTTTAAAGTCACTTTTGGGTCTTCATTGTTGTTCTAAATCCTTTTCACAGGTCTAAAGCACGTTTCAGAGACCCAAAAAACCCACAAGAACCCGCATCTGCGCTCTCAGGAGGCGCCAAGCGATAAAACCGAACCCCAAAATTCGGCTCCATCGGCGACCCCTCAGAAGAAACCTCCACTTTTGGAGCTCGAGGGGAAGAAATGGAGGGTGGTAGGTGGAACCGCGAGGTATTTTCAACCAATCGCAGGCGGTCGTAAATTTCAATGAGGGCTATGGTCCCTGCAGGAGTACTTTGAGCGTAAACATGACCTGACAATCGAGGAGACGGAGTTGCGGCAGGTGGTCTACGTGTTGTCCTGCAACGATGTCACACTGCGTGTCAAAGGGAAGTTGAACTCCATCATCGTCGGTAAAGTCATCCTTGAAAATTTTCCGGAAAAAAAGTCCAAATTGCACACGAATCGCCGACTACCTACAATTCTGTTTTACTGTATTTAAAGGACAACCGACACCATTTTTTTGTTTCCTAACTGACATCAGAAAAACGTTTTATAGCATCTAAAATACCCAAAACACGCAGTATGATATTTTTAGTCAAATGCAAAACAGCAATAAAAATGACTTACAGTGTCCCAAAACGACTTCAAAATGACAAGTTTCAGAAGGTCCCGCCCCTTTGTTCGCGACGTCTCGCCAAGACGTCTTGCCTTGCTCAAGAATCAAAACAATGGCTTCAGATTGGGAGAAGATGCTTTCTTGTTACTCATCCAGTTATGAATATGATTCAAATAGTTCTAAAGAGGAAAGCATACATGTTTGCAATCGATTAAAGAAGTCCTTTCAGATCAATATGAGCCGTCAGGACTCCAATGTAGCGTCCCAGAAAATGCACAAGATGGCGCCCAAGCTCGGTTGGAAATGGGCTGATTTGCCTGCTGAGAATTTGTCAACTAGTATCAAATAGTAGTCTTGGTGTAACACACAATGATTCACCATCGCGTTATTTGTGGTTTCCTTCTAATTTCGCCATCAACACGCAGTTTTCAGACCAAACAAAGTACCCAAAATGCTTTGTGTGTCAATATAGCTCTATGTGGTGGAATCTTTGTAAAATACGCTCAGTAGAAGTGATTTTACAAATGATGGACAGAGGCGTCGGTTGTCCTTTAACTTTGACATGTAATACACGCTCATTTTACTCTCCGAGAACTGAAACGTGTGCATGTTCAGATAACTGCAAGAAGCTTGGATTGGTGTTTGACAATGCTGTGGGAATCGTGGAGATCATCAACTCCAAAGCTGTTCAGTTACAGGTGAGCCGTCGGTTCTGAGTCGGGTTTTGAATTCAAGTTTCGAGCAAGGGTCAGATTTTAAAAGGAGAGTTTGATTCCTGGTTTTGGATTTCAAACAATAGTTGTAAGCTAGTGTTGTTGTTTTAACCAAGACAAGGGCACGGAAAACCCCTTTGCACCCTGCTCACCACCTTTTCCAGCTACTCCCTTCAGGCAGGCACTACTAATCCAGCATCCCGTTATAATCATTGTAGCTCTATGATTATGTCATGTTTATTTTATGTTTTTTTTTTTTTTTTTTTTTGGGGGGGGGGGGTCAGGTGTTGGGAACTGTGCCCACCATCTCCATCAATAAAACAGAAGGATGTCAGCTGTACCTCAGTCGTCAATCCTTAAACTGCCACATCGTCAGCGCCAAAAGCTCTGAGATGAACGTCCTCATACCGCAAGGAGACGATGACTACGTGAGTGTCTACGTGTATCCGGGCAGGAAGCGGGTCAGCCATTTTGTTTGATTATTATTTTTCTTATTTTTTGTGTGTGTTTGTTTCCCAGAAAGAGCTGCCGCTTCCCGAGCAATTCAAGACCGTGTGGGATGGCTCCAAACTGGTGACCGAACCAAGCGAAATGGCAGCTTGATTGATGGTTAGCGTGGAAATGCTAACAGTTAGCCTACTGGACCTCTTTTCATACGATATAGGTTTAGTTTGAATTATGCTATGATACTAAGAGTCTGATGAAACTAAAGCTATCACAAAAATTGAAACATGTACTTTTTTATGCTCCATATGAAGGCAAAAAAATAGCTCAACCTACCGCAATTTATCTCTTTTGAGGTCACTTGTATGACAATTTGTATGAATGTCAGCTATCGCTTAATTTAAAGGACGACCGACGCCCTCGGACAAGTTGTGTCCATAATTCACTTCAAGTGACTTCTACTGAGTGCATTTTACAAATATTCCACCGCATAGAGCTATATTTTACCTTTTAAGACTCACGCTGAATATTCAGGAAGTCTTGTTTTCGAGTTGTGACGAGTCCTGACGTCACAGAGGGAACGCCCCTGACCGAAAAAGCGACACAATGCATTTTGGGTACTTTGTTTGATCTGAAAACTTTGTGATGGCAAAATTACAAGAAAACCACGATGCTGAATCATTGTGTGTTGCACCAACACTACTATTTGATACTAGTTGACACAAATTCCCAGCAGACAAATCAGCCCATTTTCAACGGAGCTTGGGCGCCATCTTGTGCATTTTCTGAGACGCTACATTGCAGTCCTGACGCCTCAAAATGACCCAGAAGGACTTCTTTAATGGATTGCAAACATTTATGCTTTCCTCTTCAGAACTATTTGAATCATATTCATAACAGGATGAGTAATAAGAAAGCATCTTCTCCCAATCTGAAGCCATTGTTTTGATTCTCGCGCAAGGCAAGACATCTTGGCGTGACGTCACGAACAAGGGGGCGGGACCTTCTGAAACTCGCCATCTCCGGGGTCATTTTGAAGTAGCTTTGGGACACTTTAAGTCATTTTTATTGTTGTTTTGCATTTGACTCAAAATATCATCCTGCGTATTTTAGATGCTATAAAACGTTTTCTGATGTCAGTGAGGAAACAGTGAAAAAATGGTGTCGGTTGTCCTTTAATTTAATCATCGAACTTGTTAGTCAACAATGAATTATCAGTGAAAATCTTTATTGCGGATGAAACCAAAACAATGTTTTTATAAATAAAACATGTCTGCTGTGTCAATGTTTAATCACCATATAACCTTGAGAGTCTTGCGTAAAGAGCACGTCTTTAACGTCAAACAAAGTCTTTGTGGATTTCACGGTGGCAGCTGCGACGCCGACATTTTCCGAGGGACTCCTCTGAGTTCGGTGAGCAATCACCCGAAAACCGTCGGAATCCTGCGTGAACAGCCGAGCAAGGCTGTCTTCATCGTCATAGTGCCACGCTCGCTTCTTCTTGTTCGGAGGAGGAGGAGGAGAAGATGGGCTGCTTTCTTCCTTGTCGCCATGACAAGATGAATAAACAAGTTTCTGAGTGGTGTTTTTTTCCACTTCAAGCTCCTTCCGAAAAGCTTCTTCGCTTCCATTAAAGTTCATGATGGTTCCATTTAATGGAAGAGAGGATCCTTGGCTACCTTTCCTCTCATCTTGATGTTCTTCCGGAACATTGAGGTGAACTTCACGTTCCAACTTATCTGATTGCTCTTCTCGGACTTGACGCCGGAGAGTTTGTTCTGTTTCATCTTGACGCTCATTTCTGACTCTGATGAATTGGTTCATCTTGTCTGGTTGCTTGACTGGATGTTTGATGTTCTGTTCCATTTTAAATGGTTGCTCTTCTCTGACTTTGTGGCTAATGCTATGTTTCATCACATCTGGATGCTCTTCACAGTGGATTTTCTGTTCCAATGTGCCGGTTTCTTCTCTGATTTTGCGGTTGATGTTCTGTTCCATTTCATTAGCATGATCTTCTTGGATTTCGTGATGAATGTTGTGCTCTCCGACATCACCGTCGGTTTTGTGTCCAAGATTTCTCTCCGATAGCACGTCAGATTTACTTTGAGGTGAAAAGTAGCTGGATATAAAGCTTTGTTTGGTCCTTGGCATCTCTGTCTTGGTTTGTGTGAAGTTGAATACTACAGCTGAGTTGTAGCCGGAAGCTTTGGCCAGCGGGTTGAGCATCTTGGAGATTGGCATGACTCTTTTTTTCTGAAAAAAAAAATTACATGAATTGGTGAAATGGAGCGCAAAGAGTGCGGCGACTGTCTTCATCGTCAATAACCTGTTTTGCTTTTTCTTTGAGCTGCACGGTATCCAACCACACTCCACATTCTTCGGGGGATGAGTTTGGCTGTAGCCCTTTGCACGTCTTCATGCTGGATTCCTAAGGAAACAGTATTTTCAACAATTTACGTACGTTACGAGATGTGACGTGTTTGACAACGTTCACGACAACGAACCTGAAACAGGTACCCGTTTCGAAATAAGAATAAAAACAAAAATTATCATAATGTTTCAACTGTTTGGATAAAACACATTTTTACATTCTTCATATAAATAATACAGTCAATATATTCACCTTGCTCTTGACGCGTTGTTTTTTTTGTCTTGTTCGAGTCTGACGCCTCGACGACGGGCTGTCCCTGATGTTTGCCTGACCAAAAATCTACACCCTCCCCTCCCTATACACATAAAACGGTTTGACAATAGCACAAACCTGTAATATTTTAAAATGTATAAGCTATGAATGTTAATACTAAAATTAAACCCCGGATAGTATCGCTTCAGAGAGGAGAACCATTTATTTTCTGTCAGGCATTCACCTGCCACGGACCTGGCACGAGGGTGTGTTTACGTTGACGTCATTACAGCCACACGGAAAAGGGTAAGCGTCGACTTTTTAATCAAATATTTTTTATTTTAAGTGTCATATTCATCGATTAAAGGCACTTGTGGCAACATAGTTTTATACTAGAGCGTTTACATGCTCAAAAATTACATTTTAACCACATCTGGCAATGTTGTGCCAATTTTAATGGACGATGCTACGAATTAGCATTGAATGCTAACTTCGAGCTAGCTCGTTCTCGTAGCAAAACAAAACGATAAACTAACTAGTTTGTCGACATTTATTATATCACTTGCGTTTTTTTGCCTTTGTTGTTAAAAATCCAACGTGATTTTAAAAAAGACTGTTGTTGTTTGGAGCGAATGAACGCTTCTTTGCTTGGTTGCGTTCTACTTCCGTGACATGTTAATAATTATTGAGATCGATTATAAAACATACTACTGCGTCAATGAGTGACTTCATTTCCTATTTTCTTGAATTAAGTTGAGACAGAAAGCATCATGTTCCATGGGATACCGGTTACAAGTAGCATGGGAGGAGGTAGGAATATATGTATTAAAATAATAGTCCCTAACTTTGCAAGTAATCAATAGGAAATTTAGTTATTCTTATGAACCATTTCTGAACTTGTGACGTTCTCTTCTCTTCTCTCAGGAGCACCACCCAATAAACCCGAGCTGTATGAGGTAAAAGTCATATCAAAATCACACTTTCTCTATAAGGTTTTAAAGTTAGTCTATTAATTTTATTTTAATCATTCCAGGAGGTGAAATTGTACAAGAATGCAAGAGAAAGAGAAAAGTAAGTATCATGTTTGAATCTTTGAAGGATTCCTACTGACTATGTGATGCTTCTTTGTGAAGGTATGACAACATGGCAGAGTTGTTTGCTGTGGTCAAGACCTTGCAGGCTCTGGAGAAAGCTTATATCAAAGACTGCGTGACCCCCAATGAGTGAGTTGGGACAAAGTATTCGTACAAAGTATTGACTTCTCGGCTTTCTCTTGATGAAGAGATGTCGTTTTTAAGGTACACTGGCTCGTGTTCCAGACTCCTGGTACAGTACAAGGCAGCGTTCAAACAGGTGCAGGGCTCCGACGTCGGATCCATCGACGACTTCTGCCGCAAGTACAGAGTGAGTTTTCTTCAAATGAAAATAATCAAATGATATAGCACTTTGCTTCGAGATGTCCGACATCAAATGACATCACGTTCCGGTATAATTCCAGTGGGTGAAAATGATGTGTGGAAAGACGTCAGCTGTGTTCCACCTTAAAGGACAACCGACACCTTTTTTTTTTGGTTTCCTAACTGACATCGGAAAAACATTTTATAGCATCTAAAATACCCAAAACACGCATGCCGATATTTTTAATCAAATGCAAAACACCAATAAAAATGACTTAAAGTGTCCCAAAACTATTTCAAAATGACCTCGGAGATGGCGAGTTTCAGAAAGTCCCGCCCCCTTTGTTCGTGACGTCACGCCACGACGTCTTGCCTTGCTCGAGAATCAAAACAAAACAAAACATAATGAGGTACTTACATCAATGGATTTTCTCCTCTTGTAGCTAGACTGCCCACTGGCCATGGAAAGGATCAAGGAGGATCGGCCAATCACCATCAAGGACGACAAGGGCAACTTGAACCGCTGCATCGCCGACATCGTTTCTGTACGTTGCCTCCTCTTCAATCAGTCCAGATTGGACACTCATGCCAGGAGATTTTAGAATGAAATAGGAGTGTTTATATGTTCAGGTTGGGCAGCTCAAGTGAATGGTTTAAATCTGGCAAATCACTAGAAATTAATCTCATAATGATGAATAAACAGAGGCAATGTCTTTATTTTTCTCTGTGCTTCTTACTCTTTTTTTTTTTTTTTTAGCTGTTCATCACCATCATGGATAAGTTGAGACTGGAAATCAGAGCCATGGATGAGGTAGGATTTGATTAGCAACAGAATTACACTGGACAATTTTAAGTGGATTTTTCTTTGGATTAGATCCAACCGGACCTGCGTGAACTGATGGAGACCATGAACCGAATGAGCAACATGCCACCTGATTCGGAGGCCAAGGACAAAATCAGCCTGTGGTTAGTCGTCTTCATTGGCGAGTCGGCGTCCATTTTGCAGGCACCCCCGCTAACTTTTTATCCAATTTTGTGTCATCAGGTTGAGTACGCTGAGCAGCATGTCGGCCTCGGATGAGCTCGACGACAGCCAAGTGCGCCAGATGCTCTTCGATCTGGAATCGGCTTATAATGCCTTCAACCGTTTTCTGCACTCCTCCTGAGCCAATTATATTGATCTTTTTGGGGTCACGTGACCTTTCCATGGATCCTTATCCACGTTTGGTAGAAAACTTTGTCTGTTTCTTTCCTCCTGCAATGTTATTGGGTTGTGTATCCTATTAAAACCTGTGAGGAATTAGATTAATGTTTATTAATGTACAGTTGTAGTATGTTCAATTACTCACAGTGTTTTATTTTAAGTACTCTAGCTACCCTTTTCCTCTTGGACCCAATTTAGGGACTGCAGTAAATATTTATTAAGATGTATCGTTGTATATACAAATATTTGGAGATTGAAGTTCCACATCAGACACACTTCTTTTTAAGAATAAAAATTGAAACATACCTCATAATCAGAATATGGTGTGTGTGCTCTCATTTTGTAATTTGGGTGTGATGTCACCATTTTTAACGAGTTACAAAATATAATGCATTCTTTCATTTTACACACAATCATCTATTAACTTTGAAACTTGACTATTCACATTTTGAGCTTGACGTCGCTGATCCACAGGTGAAAGAAAGGACACTTTCATTTTCTTTCATGGCAAACTGCTTTAAACAAAAAAAAAGGCTGATGAGAGAAAAGTGGTCGGGATTGCGCAATGTTCTGTGTTGTATTTATAGTTTTACTTTGTTAACTGTTTAATTCAGCGATTTGACAGCTTCAGCTCTTTGCCATTGAAATCAATATTGTATTATATTGTATTTCATACAAGTACATTTTTTACATTCAAAATGAATCGTTTTGCAAATTCATTTATATTTTGAGTGACATATTTAACCATTGAAAGAAAATTACAGAGCAGTTTTTCTCTATAGGTACAGATTACTTTGGTGTTTGTCATACGCAAAATATGTATTGTAATGTGATGCCTGTTGGACAGCAAAAATATGAAATTATTTACTCAGAGTTATTGTATGCATAAGAAAATGCAAACTAATACAAAAAAACGAAATATTGTAATAGGAAGTAAATGACATTTACAAAGCAAAAACTGTAGTACTTTCTGACTGTCCGTCATTACAAACGGGCCGACAAACCAGTTAGGACGTTACACTGTATTTCTCTTTTTCTAATCCCTTATTGACATGTCTTTTTAATTGGCTTTCCTTCGATTTCTTTAATACAAAAACAACATTTTGACTCGCTCTTTAAAATTTCACTCCAGTGAAGCAACTCTGATGAATGAAGGGGATCAGACAGCACGAGCCCCTCTCTTACGCCATGCGTGTCACCATGACAACAGCGAACGCCTGACGTCACGCCTATTGTCGCAGCCCGTTGGCCGGCCGCAGGCCCCTTCAGGCGAATACTCGCTCCCGCCCCCCCCGGTTTCCACGACGACAACTTGAGACAAAACTAGTTTACCAGGCTTCTAACCTCCTGCATCCCGACGCGACGAGCTACACGGCCGAAGGGGCAACCATGTTGTGGTCGCTGGGCTCCAAACTGACAGCAAGGAGGGCGGCTCAACTTTAAAATGGCTGTTGATCGTCGGATGTAAAATGGCTCCACCTGCTTGGCTCTTCCTCCCTAGCCGATTTCGCTTAACGGGACTTAGGAACCACTTCAAGCTACTAAACAACCACTAAAGGGACTAAGTGACCCCACGGGCCCATCAAATCACGTGGTCATGGCGTGGAAAGGAGTCAAATAAGGACTTTGTTGGCTGGAGGATTCATCGGCACTTCCGGTTCGCCACGACCGCTGTCTTGCGTCTGTCGTGCGACTTTTTGAGGCGCCGTCGTGTAAAGGGAAAGTGTGGCAGTGTTCAAAATGAGCAAAAGTACGAAACCTGGCAACATGCCTGAAGTGGAAGAACATATATCCACGAAATACGAGATAAGAAAAAGACTTGGTAAAGGGGTGAGTGGTGTTTGACTTTTTTTTTTTATACGTGGAGCACCTGAACGCATCACGCACCTTGAAGTCAGAATGTTTGCATTTAACTGACTTTTTTCTTCTTAAACCGAAAATATTAGCTTTGTACAATTTTCTGACTCTTGACCGCTACTTGTATAATTACCACATACTGTAGTTAAAACTAATTAAAAAAACCTCCCCCGTCATCGCACATTTGCCACATACGTATTGACATCCAACAGGTTGCAGAGTGCAAAAAACGGGTTATGTGTGTCATGTTACAAAGCCGGTTCATGTGTTACACCTGAGGGAAATACAGTCCAGTACATTAAAATAATGGATTATTTGTAATTAGGGATTATAATATAATCTCTGCAAGGCATAATGTTTTATCGTTTTAAGTAATACAGATCAAAACAGTGAAATTCAAAATTTCCAAAATGAAATATCAAAAAGAGGATATGTAATGTTTTCCGTCCGTCTATGTGGCAGGCGTATGGCATCGTTTGGAAGGCGGTGGACAGGCAAACGGGCGAGATTGTGGCGGTGAAGAAGATTTTCGATGCCTTCAGGAACAAAACGGACGCCCAGGTGGGTGATTTTGCAATTTGAGAAATGGAAACTCATCAATGTTTGTCCAACAATTTGCGTCCTTTGAGATGCTTATTTATGACTTATGCTTTGGGATGACATCCTGATGATGAATTTGTTGTTTTTGTTGAACAGCGGACCTTTCGAGAAGTCATGTTCCTCCAGGTAAGAAAAAAAAAACATATGCTACCCTGCAACCTATAGAATATGCAATGCTTTATTTCTGTTATGTAATTCCTTTGTCCTCATGTTGTGTACAAAGCATTGACTCGCCATCTGCCTGTTAAAATTCAACCAGCATTTAACCTAAAAAAATGGTATGGTAGCGACACACAATGCATTTTGGGTACTTTGTTTGGTCTGAAAACTTCGTGTTTGGGATATCTTTCGTGAGTCGAACCACAAAAAAAGTCTCAAGAGGCCAAAAACTAACTTTGAAAAGATTTTGTTGAATTAGTAATCAAATGTAAATTTAGATAGTGAAATTCAAGGACATTAACGACTCGTGTGTGTGTGTGTGTGTGTGTGTGTGTGTGTTGTGTGCAGGAGTTCGGCGATCATCCCAATGTAGTCCGACTCCTAAATGTTATCCAGGCACAAAACGACAAAGACATCTATCTCATCTTTGAGTACATGGGTGAGTTTTGGAAAGCTTCTGCATAATGTTCATCTTGCTAGCGTGTATTTCAATAATGACAAATGTAACGTCACTTCCAAAAAAGCTGATTAAACCTGTTAGATGTATGTTTTTTTTTTCTTCCCATCTAGACAGCGACCTGCATGCAGTGATCAAGAAAGGAACGCTTTTGAAGGACATTCACAAGCGTTATGTCATGTACCAGCTGCTCAAGGCGGTCAAATATCTGCATTCGGGTAACGTCATCCACCGCGATCAAAAGGTATCGTTAATGGTGCTGCTTACAAATCCACATCTTTTATTTTGACACCACCGTGTCTCAGGATGGGCGCCATTTTGATAGGATCTGAAGATTGTCACGCTAACCAATAATACCAGTAGTGATTATTATTATTATTAGTAGTAGTAGTAGTAGTAGTTCTTCTTCTTCTTCTTCTTCTTCTTCTTCTTCTTCTTCTTCTTCTTCTTCTTCTTCTTATTATTATTATTATTATTATTATTAATAATCATGACCATGATAATAATGATGATGATAATGATGATAATAATGTTAATAATAATAATGGTGATAATAATTTTAATAATAGTAATTGCTGTTGTGGACTGCAAATTTCCCCATTGTGGGATGAATAAAGGTATTCTGATAATAAAAATTTATTATATAACAAAAATGAAAATGATCTTAATAATAATAGCAATTATTATTGTTCTTTTTCTTATGATGATGATGATTATTATTATTATTATTATTATTATTATTATTATTACTATGATTACTATTGTTGTATTTTTTAGCCTTCCAACGTGTTGGTGGATTCGGACTGTGTGGTCAAGCTATGCGACTTTGGCTTGGCCCGATCGCTCAGTCAAGATCAAGAGGAAAGCGGCAACCCGGCGCTGACGGAATATGTGGCGACCAGGTGGTACCGAGCTCCTGAGATCTTGTTGGGCTCTACCAGGTACATTGTTGAATTGTTTCAAGGCATTTCCAGGATGCGCAAGGGTCACAAACAAGAACTGCTGCTTGAAAGGTACACAAAGGGGGTGGATATGTGGAGCCTGGGCTGCATCCTTGGAGAGATGTTGCTCGGAAGGGCCTTGTTCCCCGGTACGTCCACCATCAATCAGATCGAGAAGATCATGAGCGCCATCCCGCATCCGTGTCCAGAAGGTGACGAATGAATAGCCCACTCCGATTATGTCTTACAGTCTCGATCATGTTTTTTTTTTTTTTTTTTTAATAATTCCCAGATATCCTTGCTGTCAAATCTGAAATTGGATCTTCAGTCATTCAGAGAATTTTACAAAGGTGAGGAAATATAATGTCTTGTCCTGCTTGAATTGTCAATAACTATATCTCCAATAATTGTCTTTCACGCCGGACCTTCTTGACCAAGGCCGCAGGTTCTTTTGGAGGACCTCCTGCAGTCGTTGGCGCCTCCAGACGCCCTGGACCTCCTGAAGGGTTTGCTGGTCTTCAACCCTGACAAGAGGTTGACTGCGGAAAAAGCCCTTCAGCATTCTTATGTTGCCAGGTACTGATGTGGCATTTAGGGATTCATTTTTTTTTTCGTGTGCAATATTATAATGTCATATGTGTATCCTGGTACTTTGGATATGATGTCATATTTTCATGTGTGAATTTGTATTGTTGCCATTATAGGTTCCACAATCTGGACAAAGAGCCATCTCTACACTATGACGTCGTTCTGCCTCTGGATGACGACGTGCAGTTATCGGTGGAGCAGTACCGCAACAAACTCTATGAGGTACAAACAACCATTGTGACTTAGGAATTCAATTTGTTCCATGGCCAATATACAGTGATATCTTGGCTTACGGACTTAATTGGTTCACAGACAGAGTGTGTGAGGCGAAAACTGTATCCCAAACATTAATTTCCCATAGGAAACCATTAAAATGAGAATAATCTGTTCCCAGGTCCCCATAAAACATAATTTTCAATTTTTCTAAGCCTTAAAACTACACAAAATATACCTTATTTTATGTATAATAAATGTGCTATGGTATTGTAATTAAAGAAATAAACTGTACTGTATAATAAAGTCGTTTTATTGACCTTTGTGATGGTCATTGATGGCTTGATGGAATGGAGTGGCCGCTTTCATCAGCATGAAACACTTGATGAGGAACGTAGCCTTCTTCTTTCACCATCTTGAGGAATGATTCCTTGTAAGCTTTGGAAGCTTTATTGTCAGAACTGGCTGTCTCACCATGACGAATGACACTATGAATCCCTGTACGACGCTTAAAGTTCTCGAACCATCCGTGGCTAGCCTTGAAATCATCAATGGATGACGAACTTCCAGGTTGCCTCTGGGCGATATCCGAGTGAAGTTGCCGTGCTTTCTCTGCAATAATTTTACCTAGTTCCTCATCAATTGTGTTCTGTTTGGCTGGGTTGATAGCTTTTTGCATCAAGTGCCTTGTGCGGGTTTATTGGATTGGATTTGCCTTTATTAGTCTCGCAAATTAAAAATTATTGTGGATTGATGGGATATTTTAACCTTGCAGTCTACACTCGATTAATGGCTCGCAACTCTAAAAATCTAAATCAAGGTATTCTGTAGTTTTCCGAAACTGAACACGACATTGCCTCACAGATGATTCGAGACAGAAAAAGCCACCGGGGCTTACTCCGACTCATCCACCCTAAAGACGCCGTGACCGGCACGGATAAAGTTGGCGAAAGAGACAAAGTGGACGACAACCAAGACGCCACGACCAACAACCAAAGTCCCTCCATGCCAGAAAACGCATCGCCGCCTCCTCCTGCGGACAAGATGGCCCCTTCAGAGAATCCCCCGGCGGGCAGATGCACTTATAACCCCATCACACACGCGCCAAGTAAGTCCGACGTTAACCGCCAGCGTCACCAAACTAGTCATTTGAACCGCAGCTTTGACTGTCTTCATCCAGATGGCTTTGTTCACCCGACCACGGCCGGCACGAGAGCAGCAAGACAGAGGAGTGGCAGTGCCACTCCGTCACCAACAGAGGGCGTCACAGCCAACTCTGTATGTTTTCAATGATTCCTCATTTGCATTTTTTAAACCACATCACCATAAAGCTAGGGTGTCAAACTCATTTTTTGCCACGGTCCACATTGTAGTTTTGGGCCGTTATAAATTTGGGGAAGCCATTACAATGTTTCATCCCCTCCACGTACTACATATAGAGCGGCCAACAAATTAACTCAATCACTGCCAGACATGTGCAAAAAACTGCAGTGCCAGGGTTTTTGTCATTGTCACTCGAATTCCAGGATTCACAGAATGTTAAGTTTTAGGACTACATAAATATTCAATGCAGCGTATGAAACCTGAGACTCTCTTTTTTCATCAGAAAAGAGTTAATTCCTAAATTATATAGATCTGGAGTTATATGAGCTTGAAATGAGGGCGTCTGTCCAAAATACAATGCAAATACAAACATTGGTTTATATAGTGCTTTAACAACAGCTGAAGTTGGAACAAAGCGCTAACATGGACATAAGGGAAATGCTGCCCCCTTGTGGAAGGGAGAAACATTGCCAGAGGTCTGACCAATACGTTTGCGGCACTCCAGTGAAAACTCGAGCAAATTCGTGATTGGCGCTATGCATCATATTTTCAATTCTTGAATAAATTGGGGAATGGCAGTCAGTGAATGAGTTAATTTATAACTAGTTTTCAAATTTGAACTAAAAAAATGCTAACAAAATATTGTGGTTATGTTATAAATGAGTTTACATTTAAAAAATCTGGATTGGACTTTAGCAAGCTTCATGGAATTTGATTTGCTTTCGCGGGCCGAATAAAATGATGATGGGCCCAATTTGGCCCCCGGGGCCTTGACTTTGACACCTATGCCATAAAGCGTTTTTCTTCCCCCCTAAAGTCAATGGACCAGATTATCCAGCGCGGTCGCTCAGCCCCAGCGCATCTCAACCACACCTTCTCACTGACGCTTGCTCACACACAGACCAACCCGCTAGTACGCAAGACCGACTCTCCTCCGGGATTAAGCATCACCTCCACAAACCCGGTGAGTGAGTGACAACATTTATGGTTATTTCAGCACTAGGTGGACTACGTTCCTCTGTTGGTCTCATGCTAGAACCAGCGCTCCAGCTCTGGGCCACGTGATGGACGACCTGGACCACGCTTTAGCAAAAAGGTCTTCCAGAACAACTGCAATGTGTCGGCGGCGGGCGACCCTCGCGCCAAACTGGGCAGCTATTGCCAGGCCTATGGAACGATCAGTAAAACGGAGTTGGACAACCTGCTTCAGGCGCGAGCGTACAACCAGTAGCGCCTGGTGGCCTCACAAGCTACAAAATGGAGATTAAAAAAACAAACAATGGCGACATTCAAGAGCTCTTACATGAAGAGATTCTGCTTTTTTTAGCTTTGTTAAGCAAACATACTGGTGTCGCTTCAAAGTGCTGACGATTTCTGATCAATAGGCTTTTATGAAAAGAAAAGAGGGTGTCGGGCGTTTCGCTTATAGACTGCCTAGGCAACATAGGTTTAGTTATGCTGATGAGGTGATTCCAAGGGAAATTGGGCAATCAGGCCAGTCGTCAGTCAGGACAATAGAAGTAATCAGTGGCGCCGCAGGGATTAGTCCTCTGCTCCCACTCAACCTGAGAGCAGGGACCTGTCATAACAGAGTCTGGCACCGCCACGTCTGGACAGTAGGGATATATATATAGGGCCGAAACTACCAGTAAGACTTTAGTTTTCTGACGAAGCTTCTTGGATTAGAAGCGAAATGTCCGACACCTTCAAATTTGTACAGATGACGGCTGAAGAAACCTTTTCCTCGATGGACCACTCCTGTATGACTGAGAGCTTACACAGACGTATAGCTCCTTATTGCTCTTTCATGAGAATGGACAATCATCAGAGGGCCTTTGTGAGAGGAAAATACGTTTTTTTTTGTCAAGTAAAACTTTCAAGAGAGATCAAACGCCTGGACTACTCTTAATAAATGTTTTATGAAGGTGAGATCTTCCCTTACATTTTAGGGAAACATACAATACAACACGTCTTGAAAATGTGTATGTATATCTCTTGCTTATATCTATCTATCTATCTATCTATCTATCTATCTATCTATCTATCTATCTATCTATCTATCTATCTATCTATCTATCTATCTATCTATCTATCTATCTATCTATCTATCTATCTATCTATCTATCTATCTATCTATCTATCTATCTATCTATCTATCTATCTATCTATCTAGCTCTCTAGCTCTCTAGCTCTATCTCTATCGATCGAGCTTAAGACATTTTTCATATAAATGTAAATAAGGGTCATCTGATATATACAGCTCGTTTTGTCGAGCTATGCAAAAACACGTGACTAACGTCACAACGACGTACGTTACGTCCGACGTCAGCCGAGTGACGTAATCGTCTGACCCACTTGAGCTTTGAAGCGCTGCCGCCGCATCAATCAGCTACGACGAGATATAACAACAACAAAAATATATAATAATACCGCACAGTCTCCAACAAACGTTCCAGAAGGACAAACAGGGAGAACTAAAAGGTCAGTCGCACCATTTGGCAGCGGGTTGTTGTCATTTTTGAACCGTTATTGCGCTCTTATTTGCGGGAGGCTGTCGGCTAGCTACGCAAGTATCTTCTAGGCTTGTTTAGCTTTAGCGTCACCGAAACTAAAAAAAACGACGTCAAGGTAAAGTAGGACGGCTTTTAAATACGCTGAAATGTTACATTTGAATGCGAAACAACGTCCATCGACTCAGGTAAAATAACAGAAAACGTCAATGATCATTATGAGCTAACGATGTTCCGTCAACAAGCTCGGCTAAACCTTCATCGCCATCCATGACCACTTAGCGGATGACATATTTACACGCATTTATGTTTCTGTAAAAAAATTCACTCCATATTGTTATTTGGATGCTTCTCGCATTCATCTGCACCGGCGAGGCCCTAATGTTGGAAGAGCGCCCGCTCCTGGTGTGCTTTTATGTTTGGATGTTTATGTGGTGCAGAACGCCACCTAGAGACTAATATGCTCTTTACCACCACCTGTCAAATGGGGTTCTTCTAATATGTTTTAATATGAAATTCTCATTAATGTTGTTTTGCAAAAAAAAACATGGCAACGTAAAATGGTGAAGATTGTGGTGGTGTTTTTGCTCAAATGATTGATTGTGGCTGTAAATAATTCACCAGTCTTATCATATTCCAACGCTTTTGCTATTTTCTATGCAATATGCATTACATTTCCTTCGTGGAAATATACATATTAAAAGCTTCTTTGTTCTTAACAAACTAAATTCTGTGATGCTCACAATGCGGAAGAAATGTCTTTAATCAAATGATATGTGCTCTCGTTAGTTGATAACCATTTTATGATTGCTTTCACTACTGAATGATGTTTTATTGATTCCCAAATGGTTGTTAGTTATCCTCGTTTTCCGTGTTTACGTCCTTAAAATGGCAGACTGGCTGCTTTATTTATTTTGGGGGTGTCATGCTCGCTAGACTTGCTCAGTTATGCATATAATATGATTTAAAGGCATTCGTTGGACTAATTGTATTTCAACCTCTAATAATAATAATAATAATAACAATAATAATAATAATAACAACCAACAGTAACAACAATAATAATTATAATAAACACCACTGGTGTTATTGGCTAGCGTGACAAGCTTCAGATCATTTCAAAATGGTCAAGAACCGATTTTTGGTTGTGAACAAAGGCATTAAAAAAAACAGATTTCCGCACTGTTATGTCAACAAAACGTCTCTTCTGCCTCCACGCACAACCGTGTCATCTAATTATTATTACGGGCTACTGTATCCTGCGACCATGTTTCGTTCTCTCTCCGGACTGCAGTTATCAATTTAAATGTATTGATTAATTCCTGTGTAGCTTGTTCCTGAAGCCTTGGCTACGAAATGTCCCAGGACAAGAGTGGCTACCCCGTCATGGGGGAGTCCAACCCACTCCACAACAACATCTACGGACCCCCGCAACAGGAAGGCTTTGGCGTGATGCCGCCCAACTACGGCCAAGGCCCGGGAGGCCCGTACCCACCGGCTGCCGGCTACGGCCAACCCGGCTTCCCCCAGGCGGGTTTCGGCCCAGGTCCCTACCCGCAGATGCCTTACCCCCAGATGCCCTACCCGCAGGGGCCCTATGCCCAAGGCCCCTACCCTGAGGGACCCTACCAGCAAGGACCCGGGCAGCCGGCCTTTCCGGGGGATCCTTCTGGTGAGTGAACAAGCCAAGCAAAGAATATTTGGGCTTTTAGATAGCCTATTGATGAGTTTATCTATGAGCTGGCTGGCTATCTATTAGCTCGCTAGCTAGCTGGCTGGCTATCTATTAGCTATCTGGTAGATAGCTAGCTAGTTTTCTATCTATTTGAGTTACTTCTGGATTGAGTGAACGCTGGAGAGTTTTGAAATGTATGATTCTTATTATTATTATTTTGTTTTCCGTAGCACCTGGTGGCAGCCCCGGTTACCATGGCGATGTGCCTCCGACTTACTACGACAACGATGAGTTCACCAACTCGGGCTTCGAGGACAAGAGCATCCGACAGGCCTTCATCAGAAAAGTAATTTGCCGCGTCAGCAAACTTATGTCCCCCGTAATCAAATATAGTGATGCCTCAGTTGACGAACGTTTCGGTTTACGAACGTTAAATTGATGAAAATTTGACCTTGGCGTACGAACTATTTTTCGGGATACACACAGAGCTGCCACAATGAGTGATGTGTCGTTCGCGAAATTAATGGAAAATTAAATTAAATTACAATTTCCATCAATCAGGCTCCACAAATAACCCGAACTAGCCATCAGTTCGATTCGAAATGAAAAGACAAGCAAGGGAACCAGCTATTAATGAAGTTTCTAGTGTGTCTGCTTGCATCTGTTGCTGTTGCAATATCACAAGTTCCAAGATGGACAACCCAGAGCTCCTTGAGACACTTTATGCAAAAAGCTAGCCATTCCATCAAGCCATCAATGACCATCACAAAGGTAAATAAACCGACTTTATTATACAATACAGTTTATTTCTTTAATTATAATACCATAGCACATTTATTATACATAAAATAAGGTATATTTTGTGTAGTTTTAAGGCTTATTTAGTTAAAAAATATGTTTTATGGGGACCTGGGAACGCATTATTCTCATTTTCATGGTTTCTTATGGGAAATTATTTTTTGGGATACACACTTTTCACCTTATACACTCTGTCTGTGAACCAATTAAGTTCATAAGCCAAGGTATCACTGTATTTTGAAAGTGGTCACATCGCATATCCAATAGATTTTCATCACTTGGTCACCTAAGCGTATTTCCTTTGACTCATCTACTTCCTGTTCCTCCATCTTCAGGTCTTCATGGTTCTCACGGTGCAGTTACTGGTCACTTTTTCCTTCGTGGCCGTGTTCACCTTCGTGGACGATGCCAAGGTCTTTGTGCGTCGCAATCCATGGACATGCTACGTCTCCTACGCTGTCTTCCTGGTGTCCCTCATCGTGCTTAGCTGCTGCGGGGACTTCCGCCGCAAGCACCCCTGGAATTTGGTGGCACTGGTACAGTGGAATTTTTTTTTTTTTTTTAAGTGGGCAGAGGATATTACCAAATGTTGACGAGTACTAAAGCGACATTTTTTTCTTCTTCTTGTAGTCCATTCTAACCCTGAGCCTATCGTATATGGTGGGCATGATCGCTAGCTTCTACGACACTGACACCGTCATCATCGCCGTGGGGATCACCGCTGTGGTTTGCTTCACCGTGGTCCTCTTCTCACTACAGGTCCCCACAACACACGTTTGTGCATATGTGTGTGTAAGACACAGATAGTATTAGATTAGATGAGCCTTTATTAGTCTCACAGTGGAGAAATTTACATTTCACAGCAGCAAAATCCAAACAAAAGGAGCTGCTGTAAAGGCAGCCATTCTCGCGGCGCCATCTTGAAGTAAAAAACAACAAATATGACTACTCTTGTAGCATGAAGCAGTTCTAAGCTGAAAGAGGAGAGGATCAAAACGTCCTTTTCACCAGTGGATCAAGGACGTCATAGTGGAATATGCACGTCCGCTACAAGCTAAATATTGAAAGCAAACACAAAGCTGTAGCATCCATTGACAAGAAAAGATTGTCTCACATCTTCTGTAAATCCACGTCAAAGTGGGTATTCTATTTATAATTGTATTTTATAAAATGTATTATTAATGTTATTGTTAAATAAAACAACTTTATGATACAGTACAGTTTATTTCTTTAATTACAATACCCTAGGACATTTATTAGACATAAAATAAGATATATTGTGTGTAGTTTCAAGGCTTATTTAGTTGAAAATTATGTTTTATGGAGGACCTGGGAACGGATTATTGTCATTTTAATGGTTTCTTATAGGAAATGAATGTTTGGAATACACACTTTTCACCTTACACACATTTTCTGTGAACAAATTAAGTTTGTAAGCCGAGGTGTCACTGTGCATCCAATCCGAATCAATTCCAAGCCGCGACAGTTCCACATATGCATTGGCGCTCTGCGCTGACGCTCCTTTCTTCTCAAACCATGGATCCATCCAGCTGCAGACTGTTCAACAACACCAACCTTTCCGCTGAACAAAGTGGGGCTGTGAAAAATAGATAACATAATTGAATAATAGTAAGAAAAAAAAAAAATAATCATAATATAATAGATAGAATAGTCCGCACGTAGACCAGGACCTTGCGCCACTATAGAGCGCCTCATTGTTCGGCCATGGAAAGACCCCATAATGAGAACGGGCTCCATTTTGAAATCTGCATTGTGTCTCTTTCTTCAGAGCAAATATGACTTCACTTCCTGTCGAGGCGTGCTGTTCGTGTGCGTCATCGTCCTCTTCCTCTTCAGCATCCTCTGCATGTTCATCCGCCACAGGATCCTGCATCTCGTCTACGCTTCGCTGGGTGCCCTTTTGTTCACTTGCGTGAGTTTCGTGGCGGGGTTACATCATAGGTGGGACGGATGGACATTTTGGAATGTTCTCAACGTATGTATCTTTTGATGTCTCAGTTCTTGGCTGTGGACACCCAGCTTCTCTTGGGGAACAAGAAGCTATCTCTGAGTCCCGAGGAGTACATCTTCGCAGCCCTCAATCTCTACACAGACATCATCAATATTTTCCTCTACATCCTGGCTATTGTGGGACGCTCCCGCGATTGAGAGGGAAAAAAAGGAGAATATGGGCTTGGGGTGGGGGCACGAAGCTTTCTTTTTTTGTTGTCTCTTTTTCCCCTCCCATCCTTCATTCTGCTGTTTAATTTATTGAACGTTTTTTTTTTTTTTGCCAGTATCGCCCCTCGCAGTTCTAACGCTCGCCGCACTTCCACTAACACTAAACGGACAACTGGAAATCTCCCTCCTATTGTAACTGCATGGCAACGGCGCAAAAAAACACCCTACGTACATTTCTAGCAGTGGTAGCAGTGAATAGCTCTTGCTTATTAGTTCGTCTGTAAATAGTTACGGGTACCGCTATATGACAATGTCACGTTACGCTTATTCGGGGATAGGCAAAGGTGTCCACAACTGAAGGGGTGCATGGGCCATTTTCATGATATTTTCCTTTCCTTTTTGTTTATTAACGTTGCTAATAGCAACCGGATATGGAAACAAACAAATGTGTCCTAATTGGATTTTAACATACGCTGGCCACCAAAATTCGACTTCGGCCCCAATCTTGGTGGGAAATTGCAACTAAAACCGGAAACGCGCCATTAAATTAAGGTGTATCAAAGACAGTACAGTCATTTATACTTTACCCTAAAATACAAATATAAAATATTGAATAATGTATTAATTCAAAAAGTCAAAGTCATCTTTATTGTCAAATATGCTGATATGCATGACATGCAACACAGATGAAATTACTGTCCTCTCGGAACCAGCCCGACAACATTAACAAACATAATAAACACGAAAACGCCAATTTGCCGGTAGACGGGAGCCGCTGCGCGATTCGTTCCATTTTATTTATTTTTAGTCATTTTTTTAAGGAAAGTGCCACAGTCTCCTGCTAAAAAAAACAATGACACAGAAAAGTGCAGAGGCTACTGTTTAAAATGCATTACTAAGGCGTAACAACGCGACGTCCTTTCAAATAACAAGTTTGATGTAGCGTTTGAAAAATATGTCGCTTGCCAGATGCTAAACTGGTAAAATCGACACCACTAGCCAAGACTGAACTCTAGAAATGTTTTCATCTCCCTACTTCCCTATACAGAGATATATATGTCTCGCAAGCTAGCACTACAAAAGCTCGCTAAAAAGATCTTTAGCTAGCTATATTTCTAGCTGCCGGGCTATCTATTGGCTATCTACCATATAGCTATCTAGCTCGCTGGGTAGCTATCTAGCTCGCTGTCTATTGGCTATCTATTAGCTAGCTGGCTAGCTTACTATCTATTTGAGTTACTTCCGTGTTGAGTGAACGCTGGCGCATGTGGCTGCCACTGCTCAGCCACAGAAAAAAAATATCCTGTTACTGTAAAGTGACCTTGAGAGTTTTGAAAGGCACTTATAAATGAAATCTATTATTATTATAAAATTACGAATTTGATGAGGCTTCTTTTGTATGTTTCCGATTGTTTTTCTTATTTTATTTTCACCTTTTTTTGCTAGCCTTAAGCTAAAAAATGGCTGCCCATGATGTGAATTTTCCAACACTAGCTTAACATTTAAAATATGAGAGAATCTTTTACAACGAGCAAGCCTTTTTTATCCTTATGTTTTCTCCCTTTTCTCTCTTCCGAATTGGTCATTAATGTGAAGTGAACGTTTTTCTTTTCTGTGTTGTATTTTCCATTGTTCCATTTATATGAAGTATTAGTAATGCTGCTCCACCATTATTTATTTTTATTTTTTTTGCAGGGTGGAAACCACAAAGTAGCTGAACACTGGATTTACACATGCAACAGTGATAAATGCATGATAATTTATTCAATGAGCTTCATGTAGGTGACAGTTCAGTTGCTAACTTTAAACCGGAAATGTATCAACACTGGTACAAAAGTGACACTTGGAGGTACGACAGCAGTCTCCCGCATTGTTTTTAATTATTTATCTTTAATTTTATTCGTCATCCCATGCATGCCCTGTCGCATGTGCATTGTCAGCACACGGTGCAGTTTGTATTTGGAAGGGCTTGGTGTTTGGCAAAGATATTTGTATCTAACGCAACATGTAGATGAACATAGTGTTTTTGATGTGTATAGGCCTGATACTCATTTGCATTCAATTTGAGTTGAAATGCATTCCTCCTCACGCTGTTGGCTTGACATTAAAACATACCATGTGGAACGTGTACTGTATTGCCATCTTCTCATTTCCTTTAGTGTTTGTCTTCAGCAAGGTGGAGGTGTGCTGGAGCCGTTCCTTGCTGTCTTTCAAGAGGACAATGTCTTGGAAAATGTCTGCCCTACCCTGCATGGTGACACATTAGGTACAAAACCACAACAGAAAAGTAAAATACATGACCACTGTGTAAAAGACATGTTTGTGTTGAATACCTTGGTGAATAGATTTGAGAGGGAAATGAGCTACAAGCTGGACTTGTTAATCAATCTTGGGACAAACAAGCATTTGTACTCGGGTTTACGGACAATTTTAATGAAGGTAACATGCAAACCATACTCAAAAAGGCCTAAGATTCCCAGAGCCAGGCCAACCACTTTTAATGATATTAAATTGAAACTTTAATAATAACCTTTCAATTTTTAAATATTCACTAAGCCATATTGAGGACTCAACTAACTGTCGGATAAATAAATTAAATTTGCAGCGAAATTAATAGTTCCTGACATAAATACATAATGCAGACCGCCATATTGCCGTCTTCTTCGCTACCCGGGCTTTTTGGCGCCCATTTGCTCGATAACTCAAGTGGACTAAGTGGTCAACATCACATCTAGATAGTTAAACGACGAGTTTTCAATAAAAACTCGAAAATGAGCACTTCAGCAGGTTTGTCGACGTTTTCTTGGTTAGCTTTAACAGCACAAGTAATACGCTTCCGATATGTAACACATAGGCGTGTGTTGTTGATTAATATTTTACAGGTGGCTAAAATGACGTTTGCGCACTGTACGATAATTCCTTTAGAATTTAGATTAAGCTAAAATGTCTTAATTGTATAGCATATGTTGGGCTTCATTATCTAATATCAACCACATACCTATAAATGAATATGTACTAACCGATAATCATTGACAATTTAAGACATTTGTTGACATTTTCTTGTATTGTCTTGCAACAGTATTCAACGTGGACGATATCATGACAGCTAAAACAGGCAAGCTTATCAAAGATGTGTTCAAATAGTAAACGTATAGACTTGATAGCTAGCTATCTTAAATTATCTTCAATAAATCATTGCTATCTTAAATGATCATTTCTATTTAACCACTAGGTGGGGGTACACAAGAGCCCAAAATTGAAGCGCTGAAGAGAAAACTCGCCAATCTGCAACAAGGTGATATACATTTTATTTGTTAACACTAAAATAATTTGTTTGGTTATTAATCATGTCATAAATTAAACTGCTGATGGTATGGTAAACGTATTTAAGTTGTATTTTGGAATCTTATACTTCGTTGGAGCCGGAAGTGCTCTTTGACGTCATTTCCGTCCCCGTTTTTCCTCCGTGTTGCCTTTTTTTGACGTCTTTCTTTGTTAAAATAGAATGCCGTCGCATTATGTGCAACCCGTGTGTATTGTTATTTTGTTTATAGACTGAATTTATAGTGAACCTCAAAATATCTCCGTGGAGAGTTCGATTTTGTTGTATTTCTCAATAGGGGCCAATAAGAACGCGTGTGTGTCGTGGCGTCATCGTATATTTACATATTGGCTACGTTGAACATTCGAAATGATCTCAGAAATCGAGGTTTTGTCGTGAACTGACTTCATCAATGTCATGTTAAACACGGTAGTGTCAGTGTGTTTCTTATTTATATGTTTATCACGTGGACTGGTTAACTTCGCAAGTTGAAACCGTGACTTATCTTGCTTGTGCCCGAAGTCAAATCGACAATTCGCCCGTCGTACAGCATTGTCAGTAAGGTACATCCTTACCTGTTACTCCTTCTTGGAGTTTCAGAAAATGATGAATGGAGATTAATGAGACATGATTAATGCCTCTCTCCTGTATGGCTACAACACCCATGCAGGAGCCATTCTGACTCAGATTAAATGTTAATATTAAAATTGTAAGTATGCAAATTGTGGCAATCATTCAAGTCTGTCCTGACCAGACTTTAGTAGAAACGTAGTCCGACTGTATTTTACAGACATCAAGAGAAATCCACCTGGAATCCATCAAGTAGATTTTAGGTGTCATCCCGGTCTTTTTGTGGAAAGCCTGGAATGGAATGGGTTTACCTCTATTAGGCACGCAGTGGAGAAATTTACATTTCACAGCAGCAAAGTTATGAAAGGAAAGAAAGAAATCAAAAAACAAAATACAGGAGTTGCTGGAAAGGCAGCCATCCTGAAGTCAAAAGAATAACAGCAACAAAAAAAAAAAAAACAAATAAATAATATGACAACACCAAGACATCCCTAAAAGGTATCCCGAAAATGTCATCACTTGCTTTGGTGTCGTTCTTGAAGGCAAAAAAGACCTTGAGGAGGAAGTAATGCAGAGAGAATCTCTCTGTGAGTGTCTCCAGAAGGAGCTGGCTACATGTAAGTAGCCCATATATTGTCACAAACAACACGCGGAGCCTCCAATGCAGAAGTTTAGTCCAAATGTATTATAGGGCCGAAACTACCAGTATGACTTTAGTTCGCTGAAGAAGCATCCTGGTTAAGAAGCGAAACGTCCGACACCTTCAAAGAAGTACAGATGACGGCTGAAGAAACCTTTTCTTTGTTAAAGAATGTTTCTGAATGTACTGTTTGGAGGTTCCGCTGAACAATGTACTGTACTGTTATCTGTTGCTTCCAGTATTTACAATGAGATCATGTCCTAGAGTACATAAAAAAAGTCCCCGTTGTTGTTTCAGTGCAAACCGAGGCCTTCCAAGTGGAACGGACCCACCAAGAAAGAAAAGGTACTTCAAATTCATGTTCACTTCATGAAGCTGTCACTCAATCAACGAAATATCTCATTTCCTGAAGAATTGTCACAGAAGTTGCAGCTCCAGTGCGAGGAATCCGAGCGCGAGTTTGTCAGGTGATCTTTCACGTTGAAACCGGAGGGACAACATACCAAAAAAGTCCTGACGACATTATTATGATTATTTAATTTAAATTTTTCAAGAGTCATTGTTCTTTTCACAGTAGGTGGTAGTAATTTACCATGATGATCTCCAAATTGTCTTATGTTGAAAGCACTCGCGCTGAATATTCAGGAAGTCTTGTTTTTGAATTGGTGACAATTCCTGATGTCACGTCACGGAAGGAACGCCCCTGACCGAGATAGGACACACAATGCATTTTTGGTACTTTGTTTGGTCTGAAAACTTCGTGTTGATGGCGAAATTAGAAGGAAAACACATAAATAACGCCATGTGAATCGTTGTGTGTTGCACCAAGACTACTATTTGATATTCGCTGACACAAATTCCCAGGAGAAAAATCAGCCCATTTCCAATGGAGCTTTGGCGCCACCTTGGGCATTTTCTGGGTGCTACATTTCTGTCCAGATGCCTCAAAATGACCCGGAAAGAATTCTTTAATCGATTGCAAACTTTTATGCTTTCCTCTTCAGAACTATTTGAATCATTTTCATAACTGGATGAGTAACAAGAAAGCATCATCTCCAAATCTGAAGCCATTGTTTTCTTTCTCGAGCAAGGCAAGACGTCTTGGCGTGACATCACAAACAAGGGGGCGGGACCTTCTGAAACTAGCCACATCCGGGTTAAATTTGAAGTCGTTTTTGGACACTTTAAGTCATTTTTATTGGTGTTTTGCATTTGACTAAAAATATCATCCTGCGTGTTTTGGGTATTTGAAATGCTATCAAACGTTTTTCTGATGTCAGTTAGGAAACAAAAAAGTGGTGTCGGTTGTCCTTTAATTTTTTGCACTTCCTGACATCGGTTTTAGGCTCGCCGATCAGAACAAGAAGAGCGATGAACTCCTGGCACAGCATCAGTCTGAAATCCAGGAGTTGAAGCACAAGCGGCGAATGCTGCGGTGCATATTACCGATCAGTCGTGCCCCATATGAACTAATATTGTACATTTATGGCAATTTATTTTTTCAAACAACAGACTCAAGTTTGAGGATCAGCTCCATCAACTCATAAAGCAGCACAACCAACTGTACGCCATCATTGTAAGTGGGCACGTTTCCGTGCAACATTTCATCCTTATGATAACTTAAACAATCTTCCTTCTTATTGGATTTCCAGAAAAAATCTCAGCCCAAAAAATAAAGCGAAGCAATGACTCGACTCAAGGTAAAATGACCTTCGGCACGTCATACTTTTCCTGCCGTGCTTCCTTGGATTTTCCCATTTCCCAAACCATGAAGTCTCGTTCCGTTGCTTTTGCAGAAAGTGAGACGTCTGCTCAGCCGATTGATGGCCATCCGCAGCGACGACTTACTTTAATGGAAAAGAAAAGTGGAATTTCCTCCTTTTTTTCTTCTGTTGACCCGAGGTAACTGTCAAAATATTCCCCTGCTGAAACTGTTGGAAATTCTTTGTTCACTTTGTGTTTTAATGCTTCAAAGTTGTTTCGCATGATAAATGTTAAATTCTTGTTAAGCCAAATACATTGTCACGTATGGAATTTGCAAAAGTGCACAGACAAGTATTTGTAGCTTTGAAGAGGTTGGATTAAAAATATTTGTAGCACACTTAAAATGCACTTTCATCATACTTAATGACCACATATTCAATTTTTATTAAAAAAATATGAATACAAGGTTCTTTGAGACGACAGTATGACAAGTATTGTTCAATTAAAAACAGCCAGCCAATTTATTCTTTTGAATATGTACAACCTCGCATATAAATGAGTGCAAAAAATAAAAATAAGGCAGCCTAAATCTTTGGCTTAATCACACTACGCAAGAGAGGCGTGCGTGACATTTAACTCATTCACTGCCAGACGATGTGCAAAAATATGTCCTCTCCAGTGCCAGGGTTTTTGTCATTTTTACTTAAATTGCAGGACCCACAGATTATTGAGTTTTAGGACTACATAAACATCTGACCGATGCTTTATCGGCACCCTCACCCCTCCATGTCATGCTTTTCAATTCCCGAATAAATTCAGAAATTGCAGTGAATGAGTTAAAAGTCGTTAAATGAGTCACGTCAGCAAAATGTTTGTGTCTTTTTCGCTCCAAAGCTGGGAACTTCAAGTTGAAGCTGTAAACATATTTACGTACATTAAATACATTCACCCCCCCCCCCCAAAAAAAAAAAAAAAAATCACATTAAAATATACTATCATGGCCTTTACGATCTTGTTTTTATTATGTCTGTTAATATCAGGGATTCATTTGCATTACTTTTGGACAAACATTTGGACACAACAGACTGTCTAATTTCGCATTGGGCAAACATAGGGTCACATTTGATTTAAAAAAAAAGCGGACAAATTGACATTTGCATTCATGAATGAGGTTTGAAAAATTGTAAATGCTAACTTTATGTGTAGGAATATATCTTTTTTTTAATCCAACTAATCTTTATAATAACAGTGATAAAATTCCAAATAAAAACATGACAACATAAATGCTATGAGGGCCAACGGGAAAAAAACAGTGTGCGTCATATGTGATATCCCGGTCTCTTATATATACACTCTTTCTTTGCAAATATTATACACTTGTTCCCACTTTATTTCATGTACATCACATCTTCTTTTGCACCAATTAAAGACACAAACATGGATTAACGTAAGATCTCCAATTGACACAAAAGGAGGCTCTGAACAGTTTCTTACTGTTAACATTTATGTTTTGTGTGTATTTTGGCACACGAACAGACACATTCCCAGTGGAGAAAAAAAACAAAAGGCAAAGGACATCATTTTTGTTGTGTCGAATGGCATATATTTGTATTTTCAATCATTCAATGTGTTCTTCTGACATCCCCTTTCAGTCAACATGCCTGCACCAAGCCCATCTTTTCTTTTGCACATTCTCCACTTCCAGTCACCTTATAAGGTAAAAGTTGTATCAGTGTTTTACAGATGGGCACATTCTGTACCCATTTTTTTGTTGTTGTAATTTTCCATGTTGTAGCTTCAAGTTTTCTTCCGGTCCCCCCCCCAAAAAAAAAAAAAAAAACCCACAAAAAAATCCAGCAGGAGAGGTCGCCGCATTGGAGCAAACTTTCATAATGTTGTTGGCACATTTGTAGGTTTGCTCATTGCGCTTTCGTCGATTCTCACGTCGCCATCACCCGGACAACTTTTTCTCTATTATCCAAGGGTGTTCCCCATCTGTTAAAAGAACAACAAAGCGATTATTTGCTGGTGTTACTGATAGAGAAGTTATCATATTTAAAAGTTTCATGCTGTTGTATGCTTAGTCAACACTTGTGACTCAATACACAAGTGTAGCACAGGCAACCTGGGGTCAATCAGGTCAACGGACACAGCAATTTAAACGGTCAGCTTCACAGGAGTCATTTACGACTTGGGGAAGTCCATATCACAGGAGTAATTTAGGACTTCAAGCTCCTTTTTACAGGAAGAGGTTAGCCAGGATACAAACTTATCAGTTCATGGGAAACGCAATGTTTTATTGCTGACATCTGTTGATGCTCAGAACGTCCAGAGGCGCGGTATTGTAATCAAGAAAACTATGTTTTATTAATGTCTCACTTTAATTTGCATATACTCTCAATAAATAGCTTGACAGAGGGGCGCAGAATTCAGACGTATGTCATAGAGGACTGCGTTTCCTGCCGGCAGTAGGGACAATCTTTCTGGTTCCGAGTCTATGTCCACAGTGTCTGACTGTCATATCTCTGACATTTACTTTAATCGGTTGGTAACAAATCAAAAAGATATGATTGAAGTGACTATGATGAAACAATAAAAATGAAACCACTACCTATGATGGTATCTAAACGGAAAAAGGGTACTGTTAGAGGTTAGACTACTGTTCCAAACCAAATTTCTACATTATATGTCAAAAGATGGACATATCCTGTGTGAAAATAACCTTGTTTCGATACCTGTCCTCAGATTTTTTTTTAAACAGTGCCAATCCAACCATCCATTTTCTACTTCTTGGGGGTAACCGCTTTAGCAGCCAAGATTTCCCTCTCTCCAGCCTGACTAATCAGATGCCCGTGCCGTGCCACCTTGTCTGACTCTGCATAGGCAAATTTCCATGCACCCTCAAGATCTGGTTCACTGTTCTATGACCGGGACGAAAAGAACACTGAATCTTAGACTCAACTCCCCCATCTCCAGCACCCTTGAAAAGACCTTGGGACCAATTTAAAGTCTTAATATACATCAAAAACATAGATTGCGGATCACAAACAAAGTTGACTAGGTTATTGAACGTAAAACAAAACCAAAAAACCTACGCCGCTCATCCGTTGTTCTACTTTTGTACAGCATGTTCAGAAAACAATACCCAAAGCCTAGATTGAGTACAGTTCTATAAAATTAAACACCGATAGTTGGAGTAAAGCATTAGAAGCTTCAAAACATGCCAGATTCTAAAGACGATAGTGAATTGAAGTTTTCCTTTGAAATCTACCCTCAGGTCCAACATTGCAAACTTTTTTGTACGTAGTGGTAAACTACCTCAAAGCGGCTGTAGACTTTCTTCTCCTTCCTCAGGCTCTCTATCCTCTTTAGCAGTCCCTCTCTCTCCTGTACAACAACGTGAGGTCGCAGCAAACGGTTCTTCTTGGTGGTAAAGTCATTGTCCTTTACGTCGCGGTCTCCGTCCTCGTCCCGTTCGTGTCGGTTCTTCTGACTGTTTGCTGAGATCTGCTCCAGAATGACCTTGGTGTCGTCACGTAGGTTGCTGCTAAACAGAACCGAGCTCCCAGAGGGCTGGTACCGTGATGAACTTGACACGCCAGACGACGTCTTGTGGTTGGCGCTGGTCTGATCAACGGCGGTGGTTCCTGTGTCCTTACTTTGCTTTTTATTGTAATCTTCCACCATTTCTTTCACGGTGCTCATACTACCCCGATCTTCTCCTGAAGACTTCTTCTCCTTATCCTTGGGGCCCAGTAGTCCCTTTAGCCTCTGAGTCTGTTTCTTCAGAAAGTCGAGTGTTTTTCCGTCCCCCTTTCCATCGCCAATGGTGTTGATGGATGTGTTGGATCCAGTAACTTTCTCATTGAAGTCGTCATGCGATGCAGATGATGAACTATGAAAGCGACTCTTCTTCAGCTCGCTCTTCTCTGAGTCTGTAGCATCCGTCAAGATCTCTTCGCCACAGGAGACCCGACGTGGATTGAGTCCCTTAAGCTTAACTTGATCCCGTTTAAATATCTTGGGGGATTGAAGGGGCTTCAACGTCTTAAATATGTCTTTCTTTTGACCATCCGATGAGCTCTCATCTTTGCTGGCATCGGAGGTCTTCACGCTGCTTACAAAAGGTTTGGGAGAGAGGAGAGACGGTTTGGTAGATGTGAGCGAAGATCGCCGAGAGAGTTCCATCACTTTTGCTGAGAAATCTGGTTTCTTTGTCTCGGATTCTCCAGAATTTTGAGTAGAACTGTCTGGAGAACTCGTGGGGGAATTGTCAGAATAGTCTAACTTCTTCTCCACGGGCTCTGGGACTTTTAGCGACGCTTCAGTCTCCATTTTAGATGCTTTTCGCTTCGCCGCTACTTCTTTGAAATACTTAAGTCGACTGGCAGGGTCGTTGATGTTCAGAGATGATGAGGTCTCAATTGTTGGATTTGACTGGATATCCTGTGGAGGATTCTGGTATTCAGCTTTTCCTTCGGCGATGTCTGTCAGTCCTTTCTCGCTTTCCTTTGAACCCTCACTATTCTCTTCGTCCTTGTCATTATTTTGATCGTCAGCCATCTTTTTCCACTCGAACGGTTCCCGAGACGACCGCCTCTTCTCTAGAATCTGGGCTACCACCGAGGATTTGATTTCATCCTCCGTGCCAGATTTTCCGCCGCCACTCCCACTGTGAATCTCTGCTTTGGAAGATGAGAAGATGAGCGAGGAACGCAGACGTGAGCTACGCTGAAGGAGCGGGTTTACCCGTGAGCGGAAGGAATCATGTTTGGAAAGGAAGAGTTCCGGATGATCTTTGACTTCTTTATCCCTGATGTCCTCTTTTGAAGAACCCCATTCTTTCTCCAGTTCCTTCTCACTTCTATCCATTGAAACTGAATAAAGCAAATCCTTGTCGCTGCCATCGAGGTTGATCGGCTTCCCATAGCGTGGTTTTGGGATATCCGCTCTAGACCTGGAGGCGACATTTGTCAGGTCATTTTGTCGGAAGCGGCCGGTTGAACTTTCACCTGACTCCTGGGTGGGCGAAGGATCTTCAAAGGCGTCAGGGCCTGCGGGTTGGTTCAGACCAGCTTCTCCGCCTTCCTCGTATGTGCTGAGATATGAGTGAATCCGCCAATTCCGCAATCCATGTCGGACGCTTGCATCCTCACCGTGCTCCTGATCTGAATATTTTGGAAATGACTTCTTGTCTGGTGGATGAGGGTGTGTGGGTGAGCTCTGACAAGCATATGCCTGACCAATGGTTGGCCTCTTCTGGGCGGAGCTTCCTCCATATCTTCCAGCTACCGGAGGTGCATGAATCCCATCGGTCCCGCTTAGATCATCGGAGGAAAGATGCGCATAGCCTCTTGGGTAGTTTCCGGTGTTGAACTCGAGGTCCGAACGAAACGAGCTTGTGTCCGAATACTGGTCGATGGCTAGATGTGGCGGACGATGTCTGTCATAATGTCCGTGGCCAGAACCTGGTCCAGGACCTTCACTGTAGAAATGGTGTCTCGGGTCCCTGTTAAAAATGTCGAGATTCAATGAGATTTATCCACGGCTCTGAATGCTAACGGTAAAAATATTGGTGTTGAAAAGGCTGCATACCTGTGGAAGTCTGTCTCATCCAGATTGTTCATAACTCTGTGCTTCATATAGTGCCTGGAGGACATGTAATTGTCCTGAGTTCCTTCTGCGTAGCTGTGCCTCTTGAAGGGGCTAAACTCCATCTGCCGGGAGATGATGGACCGTCCCTGCTCCAAGTAGGACTGCTGTGGACGGAAGTGCTGCTGAGAATACTTCCCGATCATAATTCCTGCCCCATGCTCAATGGTGTGACGGAAGGGGTCGTTTCTACGGAAAGGAAGTGCCAGGTTGCGTTCCTGGTCTCCGTGTGAGAAGCTTGAGGTCATCTCGGCTTGCCTTCGGAAGCCTAAAGGATTCAATAGGGACTGAGTCCTCTTTAATCCCAACTGTCTACTCAAGTAACCGCCGCCGTCTGGGACTGTAAGCGATCCATCTGACGGGTCAATGACGAGCGGCTCTGACTGAGCGTAGAGGATGCGAAATTCTTCGTCAAATGTTGCCACAAGTTCTCCAAGAAAAAGGTGAGCGATGCAACGATGAATTTTCTCGTATGACCACATGAAGCTAGAAGACAATACAAAGGAAATGATCTTAATCAAAGAAATCCAACAACTAATCACCAAAATCAGACCTCACCTGTAATTACCGCTGAGTACAGCTCTGCAGTCGGCCAGAAGGAAACGATCTTTCATTTGCCCCTTGAACGACTTCCCCGTTCGTGATTGATAAGTGGTTCCCGCCACAGTCCTGACACGCATCATCTGGAAAATGAAAATAATGTCGCGGGTTTCACATGGCTCAGGGAGTTCTACAGTACCGGATGTGAGTCACCCGACAAAGCGATTACCTGAATTAAGTCCAAGTTGACCTTGCAGTTGATCACCATAGAGACAAAATTATGGGCTTCCTGCTCGTCCAGAAGAATATAAACAGGAATGTGTCGCGCTGTTGCGTCCAATAGGTCGGAAAAAATGTCCACGTCTGTAAACGTGTCCATCACCACAGCAATGACCTAAAAAAATGCAAAAGATTTATATCGTTGATTACATGACAAGAGACAGAAACAGGGTCTCCCGTTGTTACCTCTCAGTCTGTTGGAGAGATTTTTCCCCCCCAAGAGAAAACAGATTGTTGCAGCAAATTGGACATCATAGTCCTAGATGACGTGACGTAGTTAGGCTACATCCATTTAATACCTCCAGGAGTGGCCAATTAAGATTTGTGCTTAGTTAAAAGTTGTTTCCAGAGAATGCAAAGCACGTTTTGATCGCGCTCAACACCGGAAACAACTAGCACGGCTGCATAAACTCCACACGTAAGCCGCCACTGGGAGCAGGTCTAACAAGTCATGAGTACTGACATCTGGCATGTGCATCTCATCTTAATTAGCCCTTCTTTAGCCCTCACCAGAGCCTGGCAACCAGCTGTTTGTCGGAAAGGGCGTAGCAGCAAAGTTGGCAGTGGCAGATAGAAAGTGTAATTATTCTCACAGGGAGATTGCATGAGACAAAACATCCACAAATCAGTAATGCTGTAGCTTGTTCGGTACATGCGGTAAAGAGAACATAAGTTGTTTGTGGATGGATGACGTGTGGTTCCACATCAATTGCCAATCTATGTGGGAGGCCTCAAGGTAATGTGCCAAGGTCATCATCAAATCAGCACGTTTCCTTACCTGTCGAGCATTCTTGATGAGTCTTCTCGCCTGTTCCTTGATGCTTGGCATGTTTGGCTCTGACGGGTTCACCAGAGTGGTGACTTCCGTGGGCCCGATGAAGTTGTTCTGGGTTAGAGGCCATCCTAAGTCCAGACCCGGAGCGGCCAGGTCGGACTGCATGGGCCAATAAGTGTCGGAGGAGCCCTCTACATCGTGGCCACCCTCCGGGGGCCGAAGGTCAGGAATGCTGTGGCTGTGAGTGGGCCCCTGGATTGTCGATTTGATGTGTTCAATTTCACCTTGTGCCAAGAAGCTGACCACTTCTGCACTCTGGAGAAACTCATAGTAGCCCTGGTGGGATAAAAAGCACATCATCAATGCACTGGTACTAATGCAAACTTGGCTCAAAGAGCACCAGGATATTTATTTTTAAACATTAGAAACATATTTTTTTGCTTACCGGTAAATCATTTTCGATCAGTGCATCAATGGCGAGTCGATATTCTTCCTTGTAGTGTGGTGGCAAATAGTTTGGATCCAGGGGATTATCCCCAATGGATGAACTCTGAGACCGGTGAGCCATGGTTGGAGATATGAGCGACGGTCAAAGTCAAGGTCGTTGATGGGCAATGGAAAAAAAAAACTCTACGAGACAAAAGCAGGAGGAAAAGGTAGCACGTTAATGTTGCAAATGCTGAAAATCTCAGAGTGAGAATTGCTGAGCGAAAAGTGGCAATGTTTGCAGCGGGAAAGGCATACAGAGGTGTATGGACAGGTTCTCTCACGAGGATCTCTGTTGAGTCAACCCGTCATGGCCGCAAGCCACTCAGACGCCAAGTCCAACATGATGAATACTTTGCTAAATAGACACAGTCATCTGGCTGCAAAAAAAAAAAACAGAAACAGAAACAAATAAGGTGTTTAGCCAAAACTAAACTCCACTTTTTAGTTTTTGCCTTGAACTCATTCACTGCCATTCCCGCATTTATTCGGGTTTTGTTTTTTTTCTTGCGGGGGTGCCGATCAAGCGCTGGTCAGACCTCTGGGAATGTTTTTCCCTCCCATTTGCCTTTTGTCAGCCGTCCCCACTTGCACCTCAGATAACTCCAGACGCATATAACTTAGGAATTAACTCCTTTTTTTCTGATGAAAGAAGAAGGTTTCTTATGCTGCGTTGAATGTTTATGTAGTCCTAAAACTCAATCTCCTCTGGCTCCTGCAATTTGAGTGAAAATGACAAAAACCCTGGCATTAGAGTGGACACGTTTTAGCACACTGTCTTGCAGTGAATGAGTTAATCAATAAATGATGGAAGGATGGATGAATGAATGAATGAACACCAGGCGAGGGCTTTTAACTGGGTAAAGACTTAAACTTGGACACTGTATTTTCTGCACTATAAGGCGTACCTCATGTCCTTATAAACCACTGTGCTTTATATATGGAAAATGTTTTAAAATGTCATTCATTGAAGGTATGCCTTATAATACGGTGCACCCAAAAGGCTTTAAAATATGTAATTCATTGACGGAGCACCTTATAATCTCGTGTGCTTTATAGTCAGGAAAATACGGTACTTGTAAATTAAAATGTTTGGAATTGACACAGCAGGAATGAAACCGCACTTTGTCATATCATAACAAGTCACCTCCACATTAACTGATAAACTAAATAACAACAAACTCCAACTCGGGTTATTACAGCCTCCTTGAAAAACGTTTTTTTTCCAGATAATGTTTATCTTCATGACAACTAATTTTCATTAGGAGAATGGAGCAGTAACCCCCTTCCTCAAAACTCGCGCAATAGCGCCCTGACACACAGTTTCCCCAATGAACATGAAAATTAATCCAACAAGCCACACAAAAGAATCTCAAGAACCCATTCCTTTAAAAGGAAAAAGAAGTTGGACATTTTTTGTTTTAAAGGACAACCGACACCATTTTTTTGTTTCCTAACTGACATCAGAAAAACGTTTGATAGCATCTAAAATACCCAAAACACGCAGGCTGATATTTTTAGTCAAATGCAAAACATCAATAAAAATGACTTCAAGTGTTCTAAAACTGCAACAAATTGAGCTGCGAATTGGGGATTTTTAGAAAGCCCCGCCCCCAGTTCGTGACGTCACGCCAGGACGTCTTGCCTTGTCTAGAATCAAAACAATGGAGGTGTCGGTTGTCCTTTAAAGCAGCCACTTTATAGCGAATTTTAGGAGTCAAACTTTGCCAAACTCCTACTTAAGAATTGGTCATGGTCTCAAATTGTATTCTAAGTGCAAAGCAGTTTTTGTTTTCATTTCATTTGGCCCTAACGGCTGCGTACGAGATGTCTCATCTGGCATTGTGACTTTACGAGCTGCTCGAAAGAGCTCACTCAGCATTTGGAGACTTGAATACTGTCTCATGTTTCTGAGAATTACAACTCGTGAGGATGCCGCATAGTCTGTTTTGTCTTTATTTCAAGTCTGAACCAAGACAACAAAAAAACACGATCTTCTTTAGCAACTTGTTGCAGCTCACGCTTTTTGACTGTGTGGATACGTCTCCATGGAAACGTCCGGTCTGTCATACAATGTCGGGAGGCTGATTGTTAGTGTGCACAAATGATCCTTGTTACTTAAGAAGGCCAATTGTTTTTGTTTAAAGGACAACCGACGCCTCCCGACAAGTCGTGTCCATAATTTGTAAAATGGCTTCAAATGACTTCTACTGAGCGTATTTTACAAAGATTCCATCGCATATAGCTATATTTTACGTTTTAAGACTAGCGCTGAATATTCAGGAAGTCTTGTTTTGGAGTTGGTGACGAGACGTCACGTCACTGAAGGAACGCCCCTGACCGAAAAAAGGACACCTTGTAGCAGTCCTTCCATCATGTCCACGGGCTGATTAATTCCTTGCACGGAGCTTTGTCGCCATCTTCGGCCTCTTTTTGGTGCTACATTTTCCGCCCCCAGATACCTCAAAATGGCACGGAATAAATTCTTTAATCGATTGCAAACATGGATGCTTTCCTCTTCAGAACCATTTGAATCATATTCGTCACGAACAAAGGGGCGGGACCTACTGAAACTGGCCATTTCCGGTTTCATTTTGAAGTCATTTTTCGACACTTTGTCATTTTTATTGGTGTTTTTCACATGACTAAAAATATCAGCCTGCGTGTTTTGGGTATTTTAGATGCTATAAAACGTTTTTCTGATGTCAGATAGGAAACAAAAAAATGCTGTCGGTTGTCCTTTAAGAGCAAGTGACCTTTCCACAATTTGTTGTTGTGATAGCAAGGCGGACCTGAAGCAAAATGGCTGACTTCCTGTTTCTTTACTCTCATTCCTCACGATTGGAACTGTTAAAAGTTACAGAGAGTGGCCCGGGCAAGTATGTTGGGCATACATGCTACTTGGCATGGAATGGTTTCACAACCACCCCCAACATTCAATTGTTGAATCGAGCGCGCCGTCTCAGGCTTGAGTCGTTCTGCTGAATCATCGCTTTTGAATTGTGTCATGAAATTCACACGTGTTAAGAAATAATAACAGGGGGAACGTAGCGTGGAAATTTCCGAGTCAAGTTCTACTGTGGAAAGAAGAAGCGCTGCTGGGCGTTTGGTTTCAAGTCAACCCTCCCACCTAAAAGTTGTTTGGCACGTTTACGTGCTAACGACAATATAGGTTGATCTTCAGTGTTGTCAAAACAGTCCTGTCGTTTAGAGTAAGCGTTAGGGTAACATTTAGATTGAGAAAGAATGACAACTATTCATCATCTATTCCATCAGGTGTGTTCTTCATTTTCATTAGCCTCCCCGTTGTCGTTAAAAACAAAATAAAGAAATACTGCAATTTTCCCAATTTTGGGACTGTTAACTCATTCACAGCCAGACATGCGCAAAAATAATAATCATACATTTCAGTTATAAGCGCCTTTCAAAACTCTCAAGGTCACTTTACAGTCACAGGATCAGTTTTTCTGCGAGTGAGCAGCGGCAGCCACATGGACCAGCGTTCACTCAACCCAGAAGTAACTCAAATAGATAGAAAGCTAGCTAGCGAGCTAATAACTAGCCAGCTAGACAGTTAGCTAACTAACTAGATAGCCATATAGCTAATAGATAGCAAATGGATAGCACTCCAGTGCCAGGGTTTTTGTCATTGTCACTCTAATTCAGCGTCTCACAGAATATTAAGTTTTAGGACTGCATAAACATTCAATGCAGCGAAAGAAACCTTGGACTCTCTTCTTTCATCAGGAAAAAATAGTTAATTCCTAAATAATATATGTCTGGAGTTATATGAGCTTGAAATGAGGGCGACTGTCCAAAATATAATGCAATACATACATATTGGTTCATATAGCGCTTTAGTAACAGCATGTTGTGTGTTACACCAAAACAACTATTTGGTTCTAGGTGACATAAATTCCCAGCTGACAAATCAGCCCATTTCCAACGGAGCTTGGGCGCCATCTTGTGCATTTTCTGGGACACTACATTGCTGTCATTGACGTCTCCAATTTATATGGGAGGGCTCCTTAGCTCAATTGCACACATATGTGCTTTCCTCTTCAGAACTATTTGATTCCTATTCATAACTGGATGAGTAACAAGAAAGCATCTTCTCCCAATCTGAAGCCATTGTTTTGATTCTCGAGCCAGGCAAGACGTCCTGGCGTGATGTCACGAACAAGGGGGCGGGACCTTCTGAAACTCAGCATCTCCGAGGTCATTTGGAAATAGTTTTGGGACACTTGAAGTCATTTTTATTGCTGTTTTGCATTTGACTAAAAATATCAGCCTGCGTGTTTTGGCTATTTTAGATGCTATCAAATGTTTTTCTGATGTCAGTTAGGAAACCAAAATATGGTGTCGGTTGTCCTTTACGTTTTTGTAATCTCAGCCAGGTTTCCAAGCCTGATTTTTGAGGAGAGCTCATTCTTGGCATTCCTCTGTTGACACGGACTTGAAATGCAGTCGGAGACAAGATGGTAGCACACACACAGCAAAAATTGAATTTCCATCTCTGCTTGTGAATGAGTAACCCGGCGGCCATATTCCCATATCGCAAACGTATCTGTCGTCTCTTATCCCACCTCGCCCACTTGCATCCATCAAGCATACTTGACGCTCACTGAGTGAGATCATTCGGCTCAGCGAGGAATACCTGAGAACAGGTTGGGAGGGACGAGCCAGTTCAAGCGTTGTGCTGTCACCGCTTTTCAGCTGCGCTTGCTGTTAACGTGTTGGGACAGATGAACGCAAACAACGCACGCCGTGTCTCTCTGCGTATCGTCACACCTCGCCACAACTGTTGAGTGCCGCACAAAAGGGAGGACTGAAGGGTCGAGTTCAGTGTGTGGAAGCGACCGGTCCAGGGATTTGTGTTGTTTACAGGCACAAAACCCCACTAAAGAAGCTGTGGCTTCTCTGAACAAAACCACAATGGTGGCTTGAACTATGACTGCCCCAACTTTAGCATTTTTTTCAACTTTCTAAATTATTTTTTTAGTCACAAGTTGGCACTTGTTTTTTTTTTATTTAATTTGTATTTATTTTTAATAGCCAGTCACAATTTAATATACGGTTTAGTTTGTTTGCCCTCTGCCCGTCTCACCGCGATGGGGTGCAGAGCTTTCAGCCGCTCTGCTCCCAAACTCTGGAACTCACTTCCACCGAACATCCGTAACATTGACTCCCTTCCTACTTTCAAATATCACCTGTTTAAACTTGCTTTCGTGGTCTAGTTTAATCTGCTGTTTTATTATTTATTGTTTTATTTATGATTTTATTGTTTTATGTATTGTTTTTATTATAAAGTGTCCTTTGGTGTTCAGAAAGGCACTTGTAAATTTAATGTATTGTTATTATTATTATTTAGCTAGATAGATGTACGTTCTTATATTCCAACTTTATTCTCAGAACTCTACAATTGTATTTATATTTTTATATTTTATAATAATAATATAATACATTTTATTTTAAGTGCCTTTCAAATCTCTCAAGGACACTTTACAGACAAGCATAGATACTATAATACATAACTAAAATACAATTACAAATAGATTTATATATACAGTATATATATTAAGTTTTTTCATACAATTACAGTTTAGTCCTCGTAGTTGCTGGAATCGTATAACTTGTGATCCGTATGATTTTAGCCTTGCTACATTTTTCTTCTTCATTGATTTCAATGAAAATGATTTATGTCAAATTTCCCATACTGCCCCTGTGGCTTCCTGGTGGTACTGCAACATTTTTTTTTTTTTTGCCTGTCCACCAGCATTCAAAGGATCTACTATATAACACAGATCATGAATGGAACTTTTCCATGATCTCCCAGAACGGAATGAAAGCACTTGAGTCCGTGGCTACCCCAACAAACACCACATCTATAAAAAGACGCACCGCAAGAAATTCTTACCACAATACGCACTTTCCAACTCTTGTAATTACAAACAGTGGACCACTGTTTTCCAAAGTGAGTGACTCACTTGGAAAACGCGGCAACCAGATTTTAATTCCCACATTTTTTTTTACAATTGCTGCAAACTAAATTCAACGTGAGCAATAATAACAGTATCGGTCCCAAAGTCCACGGGTGGGAAACGTCTCGAAACTGGAGACCGGTCGTCTGAATGGGGCACACCTTTTTCAACTATGCTGTTTCTTTCAAATTATTTTTAAGGTACAGACTTTACCAGGAGGATGTCAACCTCCAACCTGGGCTGCAAATCAAACACATTTTCAACTGAAACTGGATTCACATATATATACACGCGGTGAAATGGAATACAGAAAAAAAATGTGAAGGGGAATGCAATGCAGATGTGCAGGAAAAACGGGATAGGAAACATGAAATGGAACAAAAAAAAGAACACATTGAACCGTTTAGTATGGAATAAAACAATAGAATAGAATGGAATGTGGAGCATGAACACAACAGTAAAAGTCAAGTCAGGAAGTAAATTGAATCGAGCTACTGTACCGACTTGATCTTTTGTCCAACTTCGTTTCGCCTTCCATTTACTGTACCTCCAAAACTTGCACGGCGTCTCGTTTTTGAACTTGTAAACAAAAAGAAGCAAAGATTTGATCAAAATAATCCCTCGAAGCGTGTCCGGTTTGAGTTTCAGTGCGTGTGTCCGTCGGTCCAAGTGCACCCGCGGGGCCGCCGCCACTACGGCGAATGAGGAAGGAACGACCTGAACGCACCGTGAGAAGCTCCGCGCGCTCCCCCCGCTCACCGGCCGAGTGGCCCCGCCCAGAGACGTCGCTGGCCGGGCACAGACACTCGGAGGCTCCCGCTGGGAAGCTCCGCCCCGACCGGAGCTTGTGTACGGTGCGGTTTCCCCCCCCCCCCCCTTCTTTTAAAACAAAATCCTCACTCTTTAAAAAGTGAAAACGTAATTATTTGCTTTGTTTAGAATATCCCCATTATATAATTTAGACTTGTTAGGTTTTTTTTTGCCAATTCAAAAACATTTTTCAATGTTGACATTTTACTTCCCTCAAAGGAAGAAAAACAGCATTGTGGTTCATTTATTAAGAAATGAAAACGTAATTACAGTGATACCTTAGCTTACGAACTTAATTGGTTCCCAGAAAGTATGTGTAAGGCGAAAAGTGTGCCTTCCAAACATTAATTTCCCATAGGAAACCATTAAAATGGTAATAATCCTTTCCTGTTTAATTTTGACTTCCCTCAATGAAAAAAAAAGATTCTGGTTCATTTGTTCAGTCTAAAGATACTTTTTTTCAGGTGATTCCCCTTTAAAATAAATCTATCTACACTCTGATTATGCATACAGTGGTAAATAAGTGCCAATTCATCACTGCAATGTGATCTTTGAATATGTCCTCTGACTACAACCCAGCATGTTGGATAGGTTTCCTATCATTTTATTTCATGCTAAAAATATAATACGATAATAATAATAATACATTTAATTTCTAAGCGCCTTTCAAAACTCTCAAGGACACTTTACAGTCACAGGATTTTTTGGTTCACTCTACATATATATATAATTAGGATATTTTCTATTTATCATAGGGCATAACCACAACTTCCTAAATCTATACTGTGTATATACAGTATTCTGTGGAGTAGTTTGATGAATTAATACCGTTTTTAGGGATTTATAAAGTGTACATATGCATGTCTCATGTTGATTACGATAGCTATCCACGTTAAGTGCTTTCTCACAGCTTCAGCTGTTATTAAAGCAATATATAAATCAATATGTATTGTATTGTATTTTGTGTTGCCTGCGTGTGTTTGCTACTCAAAAATAGACTTTGGGGACAGTTTTATATCCGTCAGTCCACAAATGCTTGGTTTCTTAGCTATATAGTGACTGCATTGTTATTACCCGTTAATACAGGGGTGGACACTCTTGGTCCTGGAGAGCTACCCTCCTGCATGTTTTCCAAGTCTCCCTGTTACAATACACCTGATTCAAATAATCAGATAAGCACCAAGCTCTGCGGAAGCCTTACATTGAACCTGCTCATTTGAATCAGATGTGTCACAACAAGGAGACTTGGAAAACATGCAGGAGGGTGGCTCTGCGGGACCAGGAGTGCCCACCCCTGCGGCTTAATAGGTGAGTGATAAATGCATCAGAGGACAACAGAAGAGTGACTCACTTTACGGCCCTAATCACACTATGGATTATTTTAACAGAGTTTTGTTGACTCACTGCAGGTCTACTTTAGTTTTATCCTACCACTCCGATAATGTAATCAATGTCATTTAAATATATATATATATATATATATATATATATATCACTGGAATATTTTTCCTCATCTGAATATGTTATCTCCAAAATACATTACATTGAATTGTTGTTGTCATTTTTCACAAGAATCTAATTAAAATAATTCATATAAGATTCTTTTGACAGGTGACTTGTATTGGAAATAAAGGACACAATTCTCCAAAATATTTTCTTTACTTTTGAAAGGCGCTTATAAATGAAATGGATGATTATGATGATTATTGGTGTTTTCCAATTCCATCATTATGTGATCTATTAATGTAATGATCTGAAAGACTCATTTTTAACATGTTTTCTCATCTTTCAGTCAAGCTGGAGGACTGATCAGGTGAACAAAGCCAGCCAACGCATGAGTGCGCAAGCAGGTAAGCTCATTCCGAGCTCTTTTTATATGACCTTCATCCTGAACACACCCTGTTCCATGTTCACTCCCGACAGCAACACACATACACACAGGCCACTATTTCCCCAAGGGTGCTGCGCTTGTATTGAACCTGTGTTCACTAGCTATGTTTTAAAACTCTCCTTGTATTTTTTTTGGGCCCTGTTACTCATGCAAATGTGCGAATCGTCCATGTGGCGGGCTCCCTTCAGCATGGCGACATGAAAAACTTCAAGTGGGAGTGACAAGCCGAAAAAAAAGAGGCTCCAGACAGCAAACAGGTACATACACAAACGGCGAGGCAGAGGGTGCGGCCGCTAGCTGGAATGCGCTGGAGGCATCTCGCCACACCCTCCCGAGATCCCCCACCACCACCACCTACTGCCATGTTGTATCGGCTGAGTCACCTGCTCAACCAGTATGTGTGCAAGTATGGGCTGGAAGTCCAAATCCAGGCCACACACACGCGCCTTCAAACGTGAGCATAGTTGAAAAGTGACTGAAGAGGGCATTTTTTTAATTTCAATATTAATTTGTACTGCTAAGCTATCGCTGGAACAGGCGTCTCTTGGCTAGTTTCAAGTACACCGTGGTACCTTGACTTACAAGTCAAATCCATTCTCACCACTGAAATAAATGGAAATAACGTCTCCGGACAAGTTGTGTCCATAATTTGTAAAATGGCTTCAAATGACTTCTACTGAGCGTATTTGACAAAGATTCCACCGCATATAGCAATATTTGACCTTTTAAGACTCGCGCTGAATATTCCGGAAGTCTTGTTTTTGAGTTGGTGACGAGTCGTCACGTCACGGAAGGAACGCGCCTGACCGAGAAAGCGACACACTGTAGCAGTCCTTTCTTCACGGCAATGCATTTTGCGGTACTTTGTTTGGTCTGAAAACTTCGTGTTGATCCGTGTTGATGGCGAAATTAGAAGGAAAACACGTAAATAACGCAATGATGAATCCTTGTGTGTTGCAGCGAAAACTATTTGATATTCACTGACAAAAAATGACAAATTTCCCCTGCAAATTTCCCCATTGTGGGACGAATAAAGGTATTCTGATTCTGATTTCTGATTTCACAGAATAAATTCTTTAATCGATTGCAAACATGTATGCTTTCCTCTTCAGAACTATTTGAATCGTATTCATAACTGGATGAGGAACAACAAAGCATCTCCGAATCTGAAGCCATTGTTTTGATTCTCGAGCAAGGCAAGACGTCTTGGGGTGACGTCATGAACAAGGGGGCGGGACCTACTGAAACTGGCCACTTCCAGTTTCAAATTGAAGTAGTTTTTAGACACTTTTCGTCATTTTTAGTGATGTTTTGCATTTGACTAAAAATATCATCCTGCGTGTTTTGGGTATTTTAAATGCTATAAAACGTTTTTCTGATGTCAGTTAAGAAACAAAAGAGTGACGTCGGTTGTCCTTTAAAAATTATTATTTAATCAGAAAACGTAGTCCAACAGGCCTTTTTTGTTTACGAATTGTCCACTCCCTGCCAGCTTACCGCTTGATGTCAAGTAAGTTGACTTCACTGTCAATGCTGCACTGTTTTCAAAACAAACAAACAAAAAGTAATCTTCACAATAACAACATTTTTTTCCTCGACATATCTTATCTCCAGGCACCATTATGTATCATTTTTCCATCCGTAAAACTTCCTTCTGTGCGTTCTGATCCTGTGTGAGGTTTCCCAGCATGCCTTTCTCACGCTGTAATGTCACACCTGAGTATAAGGTGACACTCAACATGCTCAGGGTCATCTTGACACTATTGTGCTGCCAGCCTCCACTTTGTCCCCGTTCATAAGCGTGTGCAACTGATGCTTTTGCCGAATTGTGTGCCAATTTATACCACATGGTAAAGGCAAGCTGCCCCCCAAAAAAGATCCTTTGCTCAACACGTATTTGCGCTTTCTTGGCTAACATACTCAACAGCCGTAAATAACCATAAATGCATTCATGTTTGAGGAAGACTTTTATCTTGAGATTTTGTAGCTATGCAAATGCGTTAGTTGCAAATCTCTAATCCGATATACGGTATCTGAATTGTGTATTTTTTTTATTACATAATGAAGGAAATAAATTTCTTTGGTGATCTCTCTCACAACGAACATGCCAATTGTTAGGTTACGACGTTGCGCAATAAGGACAATATTTAATTCCGTTCATAATATTTACAATTTTAAAGATAACCGTAAAATGCTAATATTAGCCTGTAATATTTTAACCTAACAATAACTACAATATGTATGCATGTACAGTGTATTTGCATAGACACTCCCGAAATACAGTAAACCCGATCCCAGTGTGGGAAACGTTTGTGTTCTACTGCCCCCTATCGTTCCAAACTGGCAAAAAAACTGGTTGACTTTACACTTTTAGACTTTACACAACTAATAGCTAGCTAGCTGGTTACTTTAGCATTATGGATCCGTCGTCTATTCATCCATGAATTATCCAAAACATAAACATTTGCACCTGTAATAATAATAATAATACGTATAATACAAATAATAATAAAACAAATAATAATAATAATAATAATAATACAAATTAAATGTATTATTATTATTTTAGCTACACTGCTGCTGGCCTTGCATGCAGCCAAGGATAGCACAGCTAGCTAGATAGATAGATGTACTTTCTTATATTCCAACTCTATTCTCATAACTCTACAATTGTATTTGTATTTTTATATTTTATAATAATAATAAGAATACATTTTTTTTATTTTAAGCGCCTTTCAAAGCTCTCAAGGACACTTTACAGTCACAGACAAGCATAGGTACAATAATAAATAAAATACAATCACAAATAGAATACAATAAATGAAATACAATTGATTCATCATGAGTCTTGACGTAATACAATACGTAAAACGGAAATAAACCTCTGAAAAAAAGCGTTTGACAGAGTTTGGTCCACTCTACCGAATACCTCATGAAAATCCAAAAATATTTAAAAACATATTTTGGGGGGATATTTAGATCAGGTGTCGATGAATATGTAAATCGACTTGTGCCGAACGCCCTTAAGTCGAGGTCAAAAGTACCAATCGGGACTCGCTTGTCGAGGCGCACGGAGCGTAGAAGAAGAAAGTGGACCAAACAGATGGAAGCTACTGCGCATGCGCTCTAGTTATTCTCCCGTGGTCAGTCACAACAACAGTGAACCAAGCGGACCACCGCCAGCAGCTGCCGCAACAACCGCAAGTTGGCCCCTCTTCCGACAGCCACCTCACCGTTGTTACCCCGCTAACACTTTCCGGCACCGGCGACCGGTTGGCTTCCCCGTGCCCGTGAGAGGATGTTCGAGCGGAGGATCATGTCTTCCGGCGAATGACGGCGCGTTATGACCCAGCGAGAGCGTCCAACACCCCGGTGGAGCAAGTGAAAACGTCGGTAAGGGTGAGTTGATGGCGGATGTGATTTCACGTCGAAAGGCTTTTAGCATCTGGAAGCTAACTAGCAAGTTTCAGCACTCGTCTCTTTTCCGGGTTACCTCACGGGCTTGCCCCCCCCTGGCTTGTTGAACAAAGGCGCGGAGCCGCGTGGAGACAAACACCCCGGGATAGGCGCTTCACTGTCGGACTTGTGTCCCCGGTTGACCGCCATCGTCACTAACCCAATTCCTAGCATATGTTGCGATGATGGTTTTGCTAACGCGCCAGCTAAATGAACTTTTTTGACAATACATCACGTAAACAAGTCGTTATAATTTTGACGTTATGATCCAACCAAGTGACTTGTTTATTGCTTTTTGTGGTCATGTGTTCGGTTTGCAACCTTGCAACCATTAACAGAGCTTGGATTGGATTGGATTGGATTGGATATGCCTTTATTAGTCTCACAGTAGAGAAATTTACATTTCACAGCAGCAAAGTGATGAAAGGAATGAAAGTAGAAAAACAAAATACATGAGCTGCTGGAAAGGCAGCCACTCTCGCGGCGCCGTCTTGAAGTCAAAATAACAAAAAAAAAAACTAAATAACAAATAATATGACAGCATAGAGACAATATGACAAAACAAAGACACAAAGAGACATTCATTCTTCAGGACTTGCTGTACCCTCTTTGTGATGACATGAAGCAGTTCTAGATGAAAGAGGAGAGGATCAAAGCGTCTTTCCACCAGTGGATCAGGGACATCATGGTGGAATGTGCACGTCGACTACAAGCTAAATGTTGAAAGCAAACACGCAGCTGTAGCATCCATTGACGAAAAGAGATTATCTCACATCCCCTGTTCCACATAAATCTGCTTCAATTCCAAGCCGCAACAGTTCCACATACGCATCGGCGCTCTGCGCTGACGCTCCTTTCTTCTTATCGCGGGTTCCTCAAGCCATGCATCCACCCAGCCGCAGACTGTCCAACAGCACTGACCTTTCCGCTAAACAAAGCGGGGCTGTGAAGATGCTGCCCATTACAGGCGCAAAAAAGCACAATGGCCCCTTTGGTGTCCAGCGATGGCAGTCGAATGGCTCCGACATTCCTCCCATTCAAAAACAGTACTTGCATATTCATGCTGCCGAAAAGGCGCAACCGCTCAGCACAGTCTTCTCCTTGATGAATGTCATGGTCAAAAATGCTGAAAAACAATCTGTATCCGTTCCACACGATGCACAACAACACAAAGTGACAAAAGAAAACACAAAACAAGACAAAAACGACCAAAAAAAGCAAGGCTCATGAGAGCACTTGCTGAGGCTGCCTACTCGGGCGCCATCTTGGAACAGCAATATGGAATATGGAACAGCGAGGCTCAGTGCTGAGTGACACCTTTAGGGAGGCGTTACAGTAATTGAATTAATTTTTATGCATCACCACGAGTCTTTTTAACAGTTCCCTTTTATTTATCTAAGGCGATCATTAAAATACTTTTGTCAGTGAATGCCAAACAAACGGCAATGTGAACAATGTGTGACTTCATATCCAAAAGCTAACATCGGTGTTTCACAATCTTTATTGACATATTTTCATTTACACACTAAAAAAAATCTAAAATCAACAAACGAATTCGACTTACAGTGGACGCTGATCTCAATTTATTCACAAATAAACATTGAGATCCGTGTTAAGTTGAACACAAAGCCCCTATTCTGTCGTTTGAATGGCAGCGGGGTACAGAACCGGGTCAGTCTATCTTGTGCTATCTAGTGGAAGTTTACTTCATTTTATTGTTTTGCATTGTTGTCATAGATGAGCAAAGTTAACATATGTGGACAATAAATGTTGTCCATACCATGGAATTGAAATTACATACTTTACGTACAGATTTTTATAGTGCCCGTCAAAGGGTGGAAGTGGCTAAAGTTTTACTTTAGAGGAGTAATGCAACTTTGTAACCAGCCATCAACTGGCGCATTTGATAAAGCAAAACCACAAAATGGAAGATTCATTCCAATGAACGTAACCCTGGCAGATGGAGTCCCTTAACAAAAGGTGGTGCTTCAACAGATTAAGATAATAACAAAAACGTTCTGGATCGCTTTTATCAGTAGCAGAGGGTAAAGAGGGCTGATCAGCGAATGCTACTGTGAGTGTAGGCAGGAGTCATAAAACATGTAAAAACAACAGTTTCTGACCAAAAAGCATGTAAAATGAATTTTGCTGTTTTTTATTCATCCAAAATCAAGACTGTGAAAGTGATTCTGATTGCAAAATACTTGAATTTATCGACAGTTATGCAACTGCGCGACTTCCTGCTTGGTTTGAGTTGTTCGCATGGGTTTTTTTTTATTCATTCTTGCACGCCAATGATCACATTTTAACAACATGTTTCTCATAATGATGAACTACTAAGTTATCCTGAAAGAAACATTAACCAACTATTTGGCTACCAATCAAAACCCTGCACTGCGAGTTGTTCCCATCCTGTGTTGATACGTGTTGATAGCGAAATTAGAAGGACAACACATAAATAACGCAATGGTGAATTTTTGTGTGTTACACCAAGACTACTATTTGATACTAGTTGACAAAAATTCCCAGTAGACAAATCAGCCCATTTCCACGGAGCTTTGTCGCCATCTTCTGCATTTTTTGGGTGCTACATTTCTGTCATTAATGGCTCGAATTGATATGGGAGGACTCCTTCAATCGATTGCAAACATTTATGCTTTCCTCTTCAGAACTATTTGAATCCTATTCATAAGTGGATGAGTAACCAGAAAGCATCTTCTCCGAATCTGAAGCCATTGTTTTGATTCTCGAGCAAGGCAAGACGTCCTGGGGGGCGGGACCTTCTGAAAACTGGCCACTTCCGGGTTCAATTTGAAGTAGGTTTTGGATACTTTAAGTCATATTTATTGGTGTTTTGTATTTGACTAAAAATATCAGCCTGGGTGTTTTAGATGCTATAAAACGTTTTTCTGATGTCAGTTAGGAAACAAAAAAATGGTTGTCCTTTAAGGTTAGCGGGTCAGGTGGAACAATTTTTTGCCATAGGAATTCCAATGACCCTTCCAGCATGTCCAAACTTTTTTGTCCTTTTTTTAGTTAACACACACACACACACACACACACAGGGGTGAAGTGAACTGGAAGTAAAGCAGACAGACTGGCCTTTTCACTATACTACCATGCACACAAAAAAAAAGAAAAACAAAACACTTTCCAAGCATGTTGGGAAAGTTCCGTATGTGTCCCGTCTGGCGTCTGGATGAGATTTAGAGGAAGGGGGAGGCCTGGAAGAAGAAAAGGGGGTCTACATGTAGGCCGCAGCTTTATTCAATCTGGCCTAAAATAGAGGCTCTTTGTAAGAGGCCAGACAGATGGCCCGTAGGACGAACACTCTAATGATACCCTCCGCACACACACTGTTGCAGAGAGGTGGGGAAGACGCCAGGAAATGGAGTGCAAGGCAGCGTTTCAAGATGGTGATTATGATGCTCCATACATGTGACAAGAAGACAGAGTGTTTTTTTTTCTGACTCCTTGCCTGACTGTTGTTGCAAATTGGCAGCTTTGTGTGTCGCAGCTCTTTGTCCCACATCGGTGTTTTGGGTTGAAAATGTACATTTATATTTAAAAATTGTCAAATATCTTTAACATCGACTTTGCAGGCTTTTTTTAATAGTTTTTTTTTTGTGTATATTTGAAGTATAATTATAATAAGATGTACCTAGATAGCTATCGATCTAGCTAGCTAACTAGATCTACCTAGCAGTAGCTAGTTAGCTCTACAGCTCTAGATGCATCCTAGAGCTGGCTAGATAGATCGAGATACATATATCCCCAAAAAAAATTTGGCCAATTTGAAAAGTGCGAAAAATCACAATCGATCTATCTAGATAGCAATCAATCTATATAGATATTTAGCATCAATTTTACATCTAATTTAGACAAATACTATCCACTTTTCTAGCACCAACATGTTGGAAACACCTGTTGCAGACAGTCAATCTGTGATCTGCACCATTTTGTCTGGAAGAATCCCAACTCGCACACACACACACACACAATTTGTGTGCATCTAGAGAGTGCTATAGATGCAAATCCATTGGCGGTAATGAGTACATGTTCCTTTTCACCAATGTCAGAAGAAGAATCGATCCTGTTTAATTTACAGCCACAGCCCGACCTCTCACATGCCACTCTTTATAATTATTTCTCTTGTCTTTTCTTTTTTTATGCACCTCACCCCACCCAGTCTTTCTGGTAGGATAACATGCACGGCTGAGAGATTGATGTGTTTTGTCTGCCGCCTCCATCTTCTATTTTCACCTCGCTTCTTCCTTCGCCGGCTTCTCGCATCCGTCTCATCGTTTTCCCACATCGTCCAATCACTGATGACGCCCCTTTTACTCTCTCTCTCTCTCTCTCTCTCTCTCTCTCTGTATCTGTCTGTTGCTTTCTCAGGGCAAGGCAGGACCGCCACCAAGCCATGTTGGTGTGAGTTGTGAGCTGTTCCTGAGCAGGGGAGGAGGCGGAAGGAGGAAGGACTTTGCCACACAATCCCGTGTTGGTGAGCCGCCGCCGCCGCCGTCATGGGCAACGCGGCCACCAAGTTCCGGAAGGCGCTGGTGGGCGGTGACGAGGCACTGGCCTGGCAGTTGTACGAGGGCAATCCGCAATTCAGGGACGGCCTGGACCCCAACGCTTCGTACGGCGAGCAATACCAGCACAACACGCCGCTGCACTACGTGTGTCGTCATGCCATGACGCGGCTGCTCAGGTAAAAGGGGCTTTTTGCTCTGTGGCGTTTTTGGGGGGGTCATGGCGGGTTGATGGGTAATCGCTAGTTTTGTAAGCTGTTGATATTTGAATGAATGAGGATTATCCGTTTATGAATGTGCAGGTTCATTTGGTGCACTTTTCAACGAAAGTCACTTCAGGTATTATCTCAAGGAAAACTTTTTGACTTGACGAAAATGTATTTGAACACGTAAAACCATTTTATTAAATTTACCCCCAAAAAATCCTACCCCTTATTTTCAATTAGTTGTATCATATTTTTTTCCTAATTTTCTGGAGAAAAACACAAAAAAAATGTAAAATCTGCCGAAAAAATTGCCATTGCACATTAAAAAAAATGAATGTAGAAAAATAATGTTAGGTTTTGTCACAATGAGTTTTAATGAGGCATGACACGTTTTATTTTTATTAAAAAAGTTAGTCGAAAAATTGATTTTATTTGTTTATTTTTTTCTGTTTATTTCCTCTTATTTATCTATTTTATTTGTTTACTTCATGTGACATTTATTTATTCATTTATTTCATTTTATTTATTTATTTCATTTTGTTTATTTATGTATTTATTCATTTATTTCATGTTATTTATTTAGACAGTGGAGAAATTGACATCTCCACTTTATTTATTTATTTATTTATTCATTTATTTTCTTCTGTTTCATTTCATTTTATTTATTTAAACAGTGAAGAAATTTACATTTCACAACAGCAAAAAAAATACAGGAGCTGCTGTAAAGGCAGCCACTCTTGCAGTGCCATTTTGAAGTTAAAAAAAACCTAGATAACAAAAGACATATATTTTTTCATTATTATTATTATCATTATCATATTTATTTATTTATGTATTTTTATCCATTTGTCCTCAATGGGGTTGTAGGTGAGCTTTCAGATTTCTGGCCAAATATATATTTTTTTAATGAGAAAATAGCCAAATATATAAATATATATGTAAGTTTGTATTTAGTTGAAGTCTTTTCTAATTGAAAAATGTGTTTTTTATTTGCTGAAATATTTTACTCAACTGTCGAGGTTGATCACCATGACGTACGTACGTTGGCGATATAAGATATTCTCGCCACCCTTTTTTTTTTTACTTCCTTTTTCTCTCGGGGTCAAAGAAAAAGGCTCCATGGCAAATATTTCATATCTGTGAATTTTACTTTTCCCGAAAATCATCTAACCTGTCAATTACCTGGAAGATGCAAAACAGAAACATCCCCGGTTGCCGTAACAACATGATGTCCATCTTCAGGTTTTTTGCATTTCCTTCTTCCTCGCGCAGGTCCTTCTTGTTCAGCAAAGAAGGGAACCCCAACAAGCGGAACGTGCACAACGAGACGTGCCTCCACGTGTTATGCCAAGGTCCTCTCATCCTGCTGTTGCCCGAGGGAGCGCTTTCGCCGCGCCTCGCCCGCCCTCAGCGAGACGAGCAGCGACGCTCTGACTGTCTGCAGGTGCGAGCGACAGAAAATCAACATTCAAAAAAGAGCTTACACAACCACATTTTAAAGGACAACCGACATCACATTTTTGTTTCCTAACTGACATCAGAAAAACGTTTGATAGCATCTAAAATACCCAAAACACACAGGCTGATATTTTTATTCAAATGCAAAACACCAATAAAAATGAGTTCAAGTGTCCAAAATCTGCAAAAAATTGAGCTACGAATTGGGCATTTCCAGTTGGTGACGTCACGCCAAGACGTCTTGCATTGCTCGCGAATCAAAACAATGGCTTCAGATTCAGATAATATGCTTTCTTGTTACACATCCAGTTATGAATATGATTCAAATAGTTCTGAATAGGAAAGCATACATGTTTGCAATCGATTAAAGAATTTATTCTGTGCCATTTTGAGGTATCTGGGGGCGGGAAATGTATCACCAAAAAAGAGGCAAAAAATGGCAACCAATTAATCAGCCCGTTTCCACAGGCTGATAAATTCCTTATATGGAGCTTGGTCGCCCTCTTCTGGCTCTTTTAGGTGCAACACAACGTTTTCAGACCAAACAAGCACAGCAAAATGCATTGACGTGATGGAAGGACTGCTACAATGTGTCCTTTTTTTTCGGTCAGGGGGGTTCGTTCCTTCAGTGACGTCACGTACGGACTCGTCACCAACTCAAAAACAAGACTTCCGGAATATTCAGTGCGAGTCTTAAAACGTAAAATCTAGCTCTATGCGGTGGAATCTTTGTCAAATACGCTCAGTGGAAGTCATTTGAAGCCATTTTACAAATTATGGACACAACTTGTCCGGAGACGTCGGTTGTCCTTTAAGTGTTTTCTTTTCCCAGATGATCCTAAGCTGGACGGGGGCTCGTCTGGAGGGCGGCCAGTACGAGAAAGCCAACGTCAATGCCACCGACAACCGGCGTAGCACCTGTCTGCACTATGCCGCCGCGTCGGGCATGAAAAGCTGCGTGGAGGTGATTGTTTTTGCAATTTGCACGGCGGCGCTTGTTGATTCGCCAAGCTCAAAGCAACCTGACGTGCATTTTCCGCCACGTTTTTTTTCCAGTTGCTCATCCGGAGCAAGGCGGATCTGTTTATCGAAGACGACGACAAGCTGACACCTTGCGACTATGCCGAGCGCCACCATCACACCGAGCTGGCCCTCAGCCTGGAGTCGCAGATGGTTTTCTCCACTTGGCCGCAGTCGCGGACGCCGGCGACGCACTCGGATGGGGAAGCGCGTGGCGAAATCAAGCTCCTGCCGCACAAAGAGGTGAGCGGGCAATGGTTTGCGTGGATATCGGCTACTCCGAATCAATCATTTATTTGTTAGGTGACGACAAGACGGGGAGAAAAATGTCCCAAATCATGTAACCAATATATTTCCCTTTATCTTCTAGTATTACGTCAATTCTTTCTCTTTTCTCGTAGCCTTATGAGGGCCTGAAAATGCAAGACCTTCGCCGCCTGAAGGACATGCTCATCGTGGAGACGGCCGACATGTTACAAGCACCCCTCTTCACTGCTGAGGCCTTATTGCGAGCGCACGGTACACTCCCGCACCCTTTATTTAAGCATTTCTTTCTTTATTTAAGCATTTATTTAAACATTTATTTATGCATTTATTACATACTTAATTCTTTATTGATTTTGTTTGTTTTCATGTATCTCTTTATTTTACATACTTTTTTTTTTACTGTGCTCAATCATTTCCCTTGTCCAGATTGGGACAGAGAGAAGCTTCTGGAGGCGTGGATGTCGGACGCCGAGACCTGCTGCCAACGTTCGGGCGTGGCCATGCCCACGCCGCCGCCCAGCGGGTGCAATGCCTGGGACACGTTGCCCTCGCCGCGCACTCCCCGCACGCCGCGCTCGCCCATCATGCTCACCTTCACCTCCCCGACGGACAGCTGCCTCACGCCCGCCGATGACGGACTTGCGACGGTAAGACATTCTTGTTTAGTATTTTAATCCTTTGGTATTCATGGATGGCCCTACGGATGATAAGAAAATAGCACTTTTTTTATGTTGATTATGCAATATTTCAGAGCTTTTTTTCCCCAATGTTTTTCTTTAAAAAAAAGGCAACAACACAAACTTAAATTGTGACACGCTTGTCAAAAGTAATTACATCAAACTGAATTTAAAAAAATGAAAATACCCGCAATCATTTCAAGCACCATCTAATGAATTCTAATGAAGTAAAATGCCTCAAACATGCCAACATACAATAAAATACTGATACAATACGGAGACTGATATAATACTGATACAATATTGATACATATTGATTCATATAGCGCTTTGCAACATCCAAATGTTTCCAATTGTGCGCAGTGTGGCATCTGCCTGTGCTCCATCTCCGTTTTTGAGGACCCCGTGGACATGTCCTGCGGCCACGAGTTCTGCCGGGCCTGCTGGGAAGGGTACGTTCCAACTCGACCCTTGTGTGTGTGTGTCTGTGTGTGTGTGTGTGTGTGTGTTTGTGTGTAAAAAAGCTGACATTGACATCTTGAAACATTTTGTTGATCTATCTCAGGTTCCTAAATATAAAGATCCAGGAAGGTGACGCGCACAACATCTTTTGCCCCGCCTACGAGTGTTACCAGCTGGTCCCCGTGCACGTCATCGAAAGTGTGGTCTCCCGAGAAATGGACCAGCGTTACCTGCAGTTTGATATCAAGGCAAGTAATTAATATGCTAATTCCAAGGCGTTATTTCAAAAGTTTGGACTACTTTTATGTACAGCAAACTTGACGTTTTTGTTCCTGACACAGCCTGTCAAAATGTGAAATAGAAAAGTGAGGAAAAGTTGTTGGAATTCTTTTTAGGGTACAGGTGTCAAAGCCAAGGCCCGGGGGCCAAATCTGTCCTACCACCTCATTTTATTCGGCTCGCGAAAGCAAATTTAGTTTGCGAAAGTCCAAACCAAAACTTCAAATTGTCTTTTGTAAACAACAATCTTCTTTTCCTTTGGGCTTTTCCCTTCAAGGGATCGCCACAGAGAATCAGTGTCCTCCATCTTCAGAGGTTTGATTCGCATGTTTGTTTTGGCCAAGCTTTTACGTCAAATAGCTTAGAAAAATAGCTAGCTAGCTAACAGATATCGAATATTTAGCCAGCCAGACAGCTAGCTAACTAGCGAGACAGCCATCTAGCTAATAAATAGCCAGCTACATAGCTAGCTAGCTAGCTAATAATAGATAGCAAATAGATAGCCAGCTAAGTAGCTAGCTATATCACAATAGCACAGGATTGATTGTGCAGTAACTAAAGAAAGTAGAAAGCTTGTTTATTTTATGTATGAATAAATTCTTTGCCTTTAATTATAGTTGTTAATATACAGGTCTTAGAAAAATAGATTTTAGTCAAATCATGTTTTTTTTTTCATTAGCAATTTGGAAATATCATGCTCCAATCAATGTATTTTGTCTTATTTTGATCAGTTTTGTATGCTTTGACAATCCAGTTAAATCGGCCCCATAAATGTTAGAATTTGGCCCCTTTTTTAATTTGTCCCCGATGCTTGACTGCCACCTACAGGGCTGGAATGGAACTGGATTTTCAGTCTGAAATATTTCCGACTCTTTAGTTTCTGTTTCGCATTGTCCAACTTTCTTCCTGGGCTGCAGGCCTTTGTGGAGAACAATCCGGCCATCCGCTGGTGTCCGGCGGCACGTTGTGAGCGGGCGGTGCGTCTCACCCGGCCCGGTTTGGGTGAGAGCGACCCACACGGCTTCCCGTTGTTGCCGTCCCCGGCCGTCGACTGCGGCAAGGGCCACCTCTTCTGCTGGTAAACTCCCATTTCGTCCACGAGATTTGAAGTCAACATCAGCTTTTGAAGCTGATCTTTTTCCCCGTTTCGCTTGTGAATCGTTGCCTAAGGGAGTGCCTTGGCGAGGCTCACGAACCGTGCGACTGTCACATGTGGAAGGACTGGCTCCAAAAAGTCACCGAGATGAAGCCTGAGGAGCGTAAGTCCTCAAACGGCGACGTACCTTGATCTGTGACCATTCAAATGCCTGCGTGTGTTGGCTTGGCAGTGGCGGGTGTGAGCGAGGCTTACGAGGATGCCGCAAATTGCCTGTGGCTGCTGTCCAACTCCAAGCCCTGTGCCAACTGCAAGTCCCCCATTCAGAAGAACGAGGGCTGCAACCACATGCAGTGTGCCAAGGTGGGCCTAAGTGAATAAAGCAAAACGCGCATCACACATCTGCATACGCTTATTATTATTATTATTATTATTTTTATTATTTTATTTTTTAAACAGTGCAAATACGACTTTTGCTGGATCTGCCTGGAGGAATGGAAGAAGCACAGCTCGTCGACCGGAGGCTACTACCGCTGCACGCGCTACGAGGTCATCCAGCAGTTGGAGGAGCAGTCCAAAGAGATGACTGTCGAGGTGCAAACGCTCACTCAGCCAAAGAAAGAAAAATGACATCAAATCATATGTCAATGACTATTGTTAATATTATATTTTATTTTGTATTTTATTTTATGGTGTCTTTTTTTATCTATCTTTGCATTTATTTATTTATTTTAATTTTTTAGGAAAGTTAATGTATTTTATTTTTTTAATTTTTTTATTTATTCTTATTTATTTTTATTTATTTAATCTTGTTTATCTCTGGCTGTTTCATGAAAAAATAAGGTCATATCCAATGATTTCAACTTATTTTTTTTTACTTGGTATATATTTTCCAACATATTTTATATTTTAGAATTATAGCTTTGTTCTATCTTAATCTATAATTTGTCAAGTTGATCTCTGGAGTAAAATACAACTTCAGTCATATACAGTATTCTGTTTGAGAGCAGACAAAAATAATATTTTTATTACATCATTCTTGTATTGCTTCTAAATATTTTATAGATTGTGCGTATTGGAAATTTTTATTATTCAAAAACAAAAAAAAATCGTGCAATAGTCTGGTATTTTCTAAGAGTATTTATTTGTGGATGAAAAGGTGTCTTCAACCGTCATCCGTACTTCGTTGAAGGTGTCGGACGTTTTGCTCCTCATCCACAAAGCTTTGTCAGCAAACTAAAGTTGTGCTGGTTACCACTCCTGTATGACTGAGTGCTTATGCACACATATTATGCACACATATTATATATATATATATATATATATATATATATATATATATATATATATATATATATATATATATATATATATATATATTATTTGTGGGGAAAAAAATACATTCTCAATTTTTTAAACTCGAAAATGCAGTAAGACTTAAATTCTAATATATTTTTGGGTTCTGTCAAATTAAAAACAATTTAAAATTAAATGTATCTTTTATGATTGTGCCGTTTTGAAAATGTTTGTTCATAGGCAGAGAAGAAGCACAAAAGCTTCCAGGAGCTCGACCGCTTCATGCACTACTACACCCGATTCAAGAACCACGAGCACAGTTATAAGGTGGCCCAACACTCGCACACACACATGCTAGATAGCTAGCTCAAGAAATAGATAGCGAGTTAGCTCGATAGCTCAATAGACAGTTAGCTTGCTTGACCTAGCTAGTTTCATAGATAGCTAGCTAGCTCGATGGATAGCTAGCTCGATAGATAGTTAGCTCGCTAGCTTGCTGGTTAGATGGATAAATGAATAAACACACACAGAATGGATTTATTTCAATATAAGTGGTGTTTCCATCTACTTTTGTCCTGTTAAATATTTTTTCTCTTTGTTTTTTTTTTGTTTTGTTTTTTTAAGCTGGAACAGAAACTGCTGAAAACGGCCAAGGAGAAGATGGAGCAGCTGAGCAGAGCCTTCATTAGCCGTGAGTGGTTTTCACTTAAAGGACAACCGACACCCAATTTTTTTTGTTTCCTAACTGACATCAGAAAAACGTTCTGTAGCATCTAAAATACCCAAAACACGCAGGCTGATATTTTTAGTCAAATGAAAAACTCCAATAAAAATGAGTTAAAGTGTCCCAAAATTACGAGTTTCAGAAGGTCCCGCCCCCTTGTTCGTGACGTCACGCCAGGACGTCTTGCTTTGCTCTAGAATCAAAACTTCAGATTTGAAGAAGATGCTTTCTTGTTATGAATATGATTAAAATAGTTCTGAAGAGGAAAGCATAAATGTTTGCAATTGATTAAAGAAGTCATTCCGTCTCTTTTTGAGGAGTCTGGACTCCAATGTAGCGTCCCAGAAAATGCACAAGATGGCGCCCAAGATGGCTCCGTCGGAAATGGGCTGATTTGTCTGCTGGGAATTTGTGTCGACTAGTATCAAATAGTAGTCTTGGTGCAACACACGATTCACCATGGTGTTATTTATGTGTTTTCCTTCTAATTTCGCCATCAACACGACGTTTTCAGACCAAACAAAGTAGCCAAAATGCATTGTGTGTCGCTATCCCGGCTCAGGGGCGTTCCCTCCGTGACGTCACTCACATCAGGAATCGTCACCAACTCAAAAACAACATGTGACATGAAGTATGTGTTTCCCAGTTGTCAGAAAAGCTGATTTTTAGTTTTTTCTACCGCATGGTCGCAAAGACAAAATATGAATGCCCTATTCCTTTCGGCATCTGTTGCTAGGCGAGGGCGCCACGCCCGACACGCGCTTCATCGAGGACGGCGTGAGCGAGTTGCTGAAGACGCGGCGCGTGCTCAAGTGTTCCTACCCGTACGGCTTTTTTCTGCAGCAGGGGAGCACGCAGAAGGAGATCTTTGAACTCATGCAGGTACAATTTACTCAATCCATATTTCAATATGACAGTTGATTTGCTCCCTTAAAGAAAATCTGATTAATAAACGGGCCTATCCGACTCATTTGCTGTGGTACAAAAAAAGTGGATTTTTTTTGGGGTGGATTTTGGGGTTGAGTTTTGTCAAATTGTCCCCCTGTTGTAAAGTAATAATAATAATAATAATAATACTTTACATTTGAAGCGCCTTTCAAAGCACTCAAGGACACTTTACAGTCACAGACAAGCATAGGTGCTATAATCAATAAAATACAATCACAAATAGAATGCAATAAATAAAATACAATTATAAATAAATAAAGAAGAGAAAGAGGTACACAGAAAATGCAATTTTAAATAATGTGAAATGAATAGTGACTGACAAAACATTTTAAAAATGTCCCTCTTCAATCCCTTATGGTCATTGGTTAGGAACATTGGTGTTGAGAAACTAAAAAAAGTTTTTTATTCATGTGTGTTTATTTATGTTTTTATTTATTTATCTATATAACCACCTAGCTAGCTGGCTATCGAGCTAGCTAGCTATTTTATCGAACTAGCTAGGTATACCTAGCTTGCTACCTAGCTGGCTATCTATTTGCTCTCTATTAGCTAGCTATCTGGCTTGCTACCTAGCCGGCTATCTATTTGTTGTCTATTAGCTAGCTATCTGTATTTTGTTTTTCTACTTCTTTCTTTCATAACTTTGCTGCTGTGTTATTTCCGGGGAGAGTGAACGCTAGCGCGAATGGCTGCCGCTGCTCACCCGCACACAAAAGAAATTCTTATCCCCTGACTGTAAATTGTCCTTGAGCGTTTTGAAAGGCGCTTAGAAATAAAATGTATTTTTATTATTATTAGCAAGCCGACTGTCTATTGAGGTAGCTATTGAGCTAGCGAGTTCCCGATCTAACTAGCTATCTATCTATCTAGCTAGCTATTTTTAAATCAGTTTAGGTTGTTGACTCATTTGGCAAACATTAAGCCAACTCTTATTCTGAGACACAGAGCTCAGATCTTAATCGAGATCCATTACGCTAACATACTTCTTGAACAGTATTTACTGCACCGCTTTCCGATTTAGCCTCTTAGACGTATTTAGGCTTTAGCGGCATTTCCTGCCACCTTGTACTATAGACACATTCACAAGTGGTAAGTTTCCCCACCGTTTTGGGGTCTTTCTCGCCGCCAGACGGACTTGGAGATGGTGGTGGAAGACCTGGCGCAGAAGGTGAACCGCTCTTACCTGAGGACGCCGTCCCACAAGATCATCAGCGCCGCCCGCTTGGTTCAGCAAAAGCGACAGGAGTTCTTGGCGTCGGTGGCTCGCGGTGTGGCGCCCAACGATTCGCCCGAGCCCATGCGCAGGAAGTATGGAATCCATCCCCCCCCCCCCAAAAAAAAAACTCAAATCAAAATGCTTCATGAACAGAAACTTTGATTGGAGCATCGCTCATGATAATCCTTTGTTTCAGCTACGCTGGAGGATCTTGGGATTGGGAATACTTGGGCTTCGCTTCTCCTGAGGTAAAGCCAAGCTTTCGTTTATAGCACGGTTGAGTCGTGGTTGCCACGCATGTCTTGCAGTCAAGAGGTTCTGGGTTTGAAGGCCATTTTGAATTTTGATTGATTGTCTGTATGGCGACCAATGGCAGTGTGATGTTTGAAGTCTATTGCAGAATATTTACATGAAATTGACTATTTTTTTAGACCAAAGAACATGAACCAGGAGAAGAACAACAACTTTGATCCAACCCCTCATGCTAAATGCAGTCGTGTGTGTGTGTGTGTGTGTCCTAGATGGGCAGTCGACACTCTGTGCTGGGAGCAGGAGACCAAAGAGACCGAGCGTCACAGGTAGGGTTTCATTTCTATTCTTGTTTATGCGAGTGTGTCGAAAATGTACTTAATGTCCGTTTGTTGCTTGTCAGGAATTGGCTGACATTCAGTATCGCCGACGGCATCGAGCGCGGCGCAGGGGAGAGATGCTGAATCTGCACAATCTCCGAAGCAGCAGTAATACACCCGAGAGCAGCAGGAGAAGCGACAGCACAGGTCCGACATATGTTGCACACGCGCACACACACACACACACACACACACACACACACACACACACACACAAACACGCAGTCCTTAAGTCGTCTGTCTGCCAGGGTGTTTTTAGGTTGATCCTGTTCCACTCCAGGCCACTAGGGGGCAGTAATGTTAGTTTAAAAACATGCGTACGGTTAGCATTGGCAATTCCAAATTGCAGCAAATAAACATTTTATCTTGGCGCATATTATGGATTTATATTTACCCGCACATTTTTTTTGCTTTTTCACTGAAAAATCACATTTTATTCTTGCGGTACAAAGTACGAAGTAAATGTGAGAAAATATCACACATTATACTATTCTGCAATTTCTATTTTGGTGTTTGACATTAAAAAGTACAAAGGCAAAATTTGACTATTATGTTGACATTCGTTTGAGCAGAGCAGCGTCGAATAGGTGCATAACGTAACCCTGGCGTCTACCGTAGCGCCTTATAATGTGGTGTGCCTTATACAGTCAAACATCAGTTTTCGAAGGTCTCGGTTCTCGACCGCTTTGGTTTTTCGACAAAAAAAATGGTTTTTTTTATGTTCGCAACCCAAAATTGGTTCTCGACCAAACTGAGCGCACCTGAATGCACCACTCGACTCCTCTCCGTTTCCTTCTACGTCACTTCCTTGTGTCGCGTCTCATTATGACCGACGGACGCATCATCCTCGGGTAAACGTTCGATTTTGAACAGGCTTGTTTGTATTCAATCACGATAAAAAATAAAATGAAAAAGCAGACATTGATTCCATAGATTATAATTGGAAAGGTTGCAGTTATCAACCAAACAGCTTTCTGGAACGGATTGTGGTCGAAAACTGAGGTTTGACTGTATAGAGAAAACTTTCAATGAAACTCATTGCTTGTACACCAGAAAGTACGAGAACTTTGTTGTCTTGAGTTTCAATGTGCCCTTCTTGTTTTTCCTCCAGAAGGCCTCGATGGGAGTGAAGGCCGCCATCGAACGCTGGGCTCCTTGGACGAAGACGACCCCAACATCCTGCTGGCCATCCAGCTGTCCCTGCAGGAGTCTCGACGAGACCGAGGCCCCGAGTTACAGCCTCCCCCCGGGGGTCAAGCGGGGGACCCCGGTGACGACCCTCCGGGAGCGAGGAGGGGCTCGCTGTCTCTTCCCGACCCCCCGCGCCCTCCCCGCAGGACAGACTCGGCGGCGCCGCCTCCGCCCACCGCCGCCTTGCCCCTCCCTCCTCCGCCTCCCCCGCTCAGCGCCGAGCTGCTGAAGCTGGGGGACAGCCTTATGAAATTTGGGAGCCATTCGGACCCTCAGGGTCACTGCCAGGCAAGCGCACGCCCGACCGAAGCCGAACACGCTGCCCCGGAGACTCCGTCCCGTCAGGCTCTCCGTCGCCCGCCCGCCCGGTTGTGCCTGCCGTCTCCAGAGCCGGAAGCCGAGCCGCCGCTGCTGCTGTCGCCGATTATCCCGCCGGGGCGACCTTTCACCCCCAGCGACCCGCAGAGCCTGGAGACCCTGGACCCCACCGCCAGCGCCCAGCTGCTGGACAACATCATGGCCTGGTTCAACCACAACATCACGCCGCAGAACAACCCTCAGAGTCTGGCCCTCATCCCCTCGCCGCCCACCACCGAGAGCGACTCGTCGCCGGATGCGCTCGCCGAAGCGGCCCCGGAGGCATTCGCCGCCCAATCCGCCTTCGCCCGGCAGGACCCACCGCACGCCTGTCCCGGCAGGCCTAGCACGCTGGAGTTGGACAACCGAGCGACCGAGGGGGAGAAAGACCGGGAAGGCGATAGAGGGCCAGCGGACGCCGACGGCCCCGTAGACTTGGACCCGGGCCCCCGGCTGGAAGAGGACCGGTCCCCGCTAGATTGGGAGGAGAAAGTCCATTTGGTGTGAGGTAAAAGAAGACTTTGGGTATTACCGGTCTCTGAAATAACGTCTGCCCGGAAGCCCGAGGCGTGCAACTTTTACGTCGGGCGTACAACGTACGAAACGTCTCCGCCCGAGTGGCCGACAAATTATTCCGATTTTAAAATCTTTGTTTGGTTTCGAAATTTCGGAATTTCCGTTCGTTTGACAATTTGCACACTCGGCGCGGCAGCCAATCAGTAGCCTGCTTCCTGCTTCCGGACTTTCCCGAGCATTATAAGGTCGTGCGTTTGCCCCCCCCCCCCCCCCCCAGCAAACATGACACGGGCAAGTTTTTTTTTTTTTACTTTTTCATAATTTATTTAAAAACAATCAAAGCAAATCATGGCAAAACCTGCAGAGATGGTACCACAAAGTGCTGCACATTTGATCTTAATTTATTCCCATTTATCACTTTTCCACATATAATCGGCTATTTATTTGATATGTAATTTTTAATCTCAAAATCTTTAATTTATTTGACTTGTTTTTTTAACTCTAATGAATATTTCAAGTGTTTTTAACGTAACGGTTCCTTATCCACGGTGGCATCCATTTTGGTTTGTTAACCCTCTGTGGCGTCCATTTTGTTTGACTTTGCCTATCAAGGAGCTCACTTTAAAAAAAAAAGGAGGAGGAGGGTGGATTAATGGTTTTCATTCATTCCCTTCTACACCCAAAACAAAACCTTTAAAGGACAACCGACACCATTTTTTTGTGAATTAAAAACAATGTTTTCCTTTAAAGGAAATTCCTGCATGCTTGTACTTGTGTAACATGGCCTCGAAAGTGTTCTCGAAAGTGGTGCTTCGGGGCTTCCACCACAAACGAACATCCACTGTTTATTAATAATTTTTGGGGAGAAATATGGGGATATTGTTTATTTTTAAATCCAGGCTGAACAAGGGAGGGAGAAAACGCGCAATCCTGCTGTAGCCTTCCGAGAGCCTTCAGAGCTAGCCCTTAGCGTACTGTACAATCAACAGGGCCTCATTTTTGGATCTTGAAGCACGCTGCCTGCCAGGAGACAAAGCAGACCCTCTACTTTGTTCCATTTGATTTTTTTTTCTTCTTTTTGTCTGCCAACAGATGCATAGAATAGTTAATAATATCACAATTTCAACAAGGGCAGCCGTTTCCTTTCCATTTTTTGTGGAGATTAGTGTCCATTTCCTAAGTGCCATCCATCTTCATCTACACAGTTGCCATCAGTGGAGTATTTTGATTGTAGCACCTTTTTAACGCAGATGTCAATGTTACCAGAATAGTAAAAGATTTTAGAAACAAAAAAAATGGCAATGCTTTTGGGTTTTGCACCATTTAAAAAAAACGGACATTTTTCTTTTTGCTTGTATACTGAAATGATCATGTGCAGTGTGCTGTTAATTAATAGACATACTTCTGACTGTGTGCCTTTTTTAGATTATCGTTAAAGGACAACCGACACTATTTGTTTGTTTCCTAACTGACATTAGAAAAAAAAATATAGCATCTAAAATATCCAAAACACTCTGGCTGATATTTTAGTCAAATGCAAAACATCAATAAAAATGACTTAAAGTATCCCAAAACTACTTCAAAATGAACCCGGAAATGGCCAGTTTCAGAAGGCCACGCCCCCTTGTTCGTAACGTCACGTCAGGACGTCTTGCCTTGCCCTAGAATCAAAACAATGACTTCAGATTCAGAGAAGTTGCTTTCTTGTTACTCATCCAGTTATGAATATGATTCAGAGTTCTGAAGGGGAAAGCATAAATGTTTGCAATCGATTATGGAAGAACTTCCGTATCATATAAAATCTAGCTATATGCAGTGGAATCTTTGTAAAATCCGCTCAGCAGAAGTCATTTGAAGTGATTTTACAAATTATGGACACAACTTGTACGGAGGTGTCGGTTGTCCTTTAATCATGTTTTAAACCTGTTTGTACCGTTGATTTTCTTTTCTCTCTGAATTTGCATTTCTACATTGGAGTGGGCTGCGTAAAATTCCTCCACGGGCCCCGAGTTGGACACTGAGGACCAACCTTGTAGCCTCAAAATGTTTGTTTTTGACATCAAAATTGGATTCAATCCTTTTGATTTCCTCCTGATCATGTTAGACAATTTGGACATTATATCTAATGTCAAAATCAATCTGAAATAATGCGTTAATTACTGTCAACATTTTGTACAGTGGCTGCAACGCCTTCTAGTGACTGTTGGGTTGAGAAAAAAAAAGGAATATAGGTTAACATTTCATTTTTTTGAAGAAGAAAAAAGTGTGACACTCACTCGGTCATTTATAATGAATGATTTTCTTTGGAATTTGTGACATTTGGTGATGGTTTTATTGTGGCACCTTAAAGAATAGCAAGAAAGGTATTTTCACGCTTCTCTATGATACTTGATACATTCCCACTTGCATCCAAAAGTGTCGTGATTCAACGTGTGGCTACAAAAAAAAAGTGACAAATGAAAAGTGTGTCAGTGCGAAGTTACGCTGAATTAAAAAGAAACTATTTGCTCCGAGTTGGCTTCAGTGCTTTGTGGTTTGAAAGGACAACCGACGCCTGCGGACAAGTTGTGTCCATAATTTGTATAATCGCTTCAAATGACTTCTACTAAGCGTATTTTACAAAGATTCCACAGCAAATTGCTATATTTTACATTTGAAGACTCGCGCTGAATATTCAGGAAGTCTTGTTTTTGAGTTGGTGACGATTCTTGACGTGACGTCACGTCAGGAACGCCCCTGACCGAGAAAGCGACACACAATGCATTTTGGGTACTTTGTTTGCTCAGAAAACTTCGTGTTGAAGACGAAATTAGAAGGAAAACATAAATAACGCGATGGTGAATCGTTGTGTGTCGTACCAAGACTACTATCTGATACTAGTTGACACAAATTCCCAGCAGACAAATCAGCCCATTTCCAACGGAGCTTGGGCGCCATCTTGTGCATTTTCTGGGACGCTACATTTCTGTCCAGATGCCTCTAAATGACACGGAAGGACTTCTTTAATGGATTGCAAACATTTATGCTTTCCTCTTCAGAACTATTTGAATCCTATTCATAACTGTATGAGTAACAAGAATGCATCTTCTCCGAATCTGAAGCCATTGTTTTGATTCTAGAACAAGCAAGACGTCCTGGCGTGACGTCACGAACAAGGGGGCGGGACCTTCTGAAACTCGTCATCTCCGAGGTCATTTTGAAGTAGTTTTGGGACACTTGAACTCATTTTTATTGATGTTTTTTGCATTTGACTAAAAATATCAGGCTGCGTGTTTTGGGTATTTTAGATGCTATAAAACGTTTTTCTGATGTCAGTTAGGAAACAAAAAAATGGTATTGGTTGTCCTTTAAAGGAAAACATTGTTTTTAATTCACAATAAAAGCATTTTTGTGCTATATTCAGACACGTTGTATTACAAAACGACAGTGTAAGGGGTGATTGATTCATTAGTTTGACTAATTGCACTGTTACGTAGGAATCATATTTTTTGCGAATTGTAGAACAATGAGGTCTATTGTCAGCAATTTGTGAATTTCCCATGGTTATGCAATGTCAAAACCGGTTGATGCATTTATATTTTTTAGGCGTCTCGACAGAATGTCTCCGGGGTTAAGCGCAATTGATTATTTATTGGACTCGTAAATATTGGTGGAAGAGGGGGTGTGAAACGCATAAAATTGAATTCGTTGACATTTGTGTGTCGCCATCCCTGTTGGTGGCGCTGTGATCTCGGGAACCCATTTCGGTCGCATTTAGATGACGTCACGTGTACGCTCAGTGAACGTAAAATCTACCATTTGCGGCCTACTGGTTTGATTCAAATCCAGCGCCGTAATTTTTCTTTTTTTTGCGCTCCAATTGTTTCGACGCCATGAAACTAGTCAGGTAAGACGCTTGAAAACTCATCCGTGTGTCCGATAAAGTGTCGCTCGTTGTGAGGAACGATGATTTACATTCCCGATGGAGGTAGATCGAATGCGGGTGTTGGTTCTGTCAAGAGCGCGCCAGGGAGAGAAAGCGGCGGTTCGAATGAATGGACCGTCAAGCTAGTTCAAAACAAGACATTTGATGTTCACGTGGATGTATTTCAGCAACATGTACGAAAAATGCTCGTGCGTACGTTATATAAACGCTTGACTATAGCCGTTGCATCTTTGTAGTAACTACGGTTGAAACGCTCCCACTCCTGCTCTCTTCGCCACAGAAGTTGAGTTAGCTTAGCTTCTGATCTGATGGCACACGACTCCCAAAGTCAAATTCATTTGAAACGTACAAGATTGTATTCTATCAACATTCTTTTCTTTGCCAATAAGGTGCAGCTAATTTCCTTTGTTTAGCCTACAAGTGGTTTCAAATTATCGATGAAAAGGTTTCTTCAGCCGCCATCTGTACTTCTTTGAAGGTGTCGGATGTTTCGCTTCGTATCCAAGAAGATTCGTCAGAAAACTAAAGTCTTACCGGTAATTTAGACCTGATCAGCTTCAACAAAAAAAAACTGAGTAGCCATGTTGGAGCCAAAAGAGCTGGGTCTTTTTATTGAGCTGAGCCGGAATTCCCATCACTATTAGTTTGCCGATCAAGGATGGATGAGTAACGAACCCCCTTCTACCCACCCCACAGGTTTTTGATGAAACTGAGCCACGAGACTGTGACCATCGAGTTGAAGAACGGTACCCAGGTCCATGGCACCATCACGGGTAAAGATACCCGCCATGTAGCATTAAAGTAAAAAAAAAAAGGAATCCAGTCAGTTGATAGGTGGATGACAGATTTCATTAACATTTATAATCAGGAACACATTTTTTAACAACTTCAATAGCGAGAAAACTGCACATTGTCTCACAATTGTGACATTTTTGCTCAACACACACACACACACACAAACAATCGGGTTCCAGGACTTGACTCGCAAGGTACATTGAATAATAAGTCATTACAGTTTGTTTTTATAGTACTTGACAAATGACCTTATAACGTGTTTATCCAGTTCATGCTGTAGAATAGTTAAAAGTGCTTTTAAAACATTTTTTTAGACTTGGAACAGATTAAAATTTGTTACATTGATTATAATGGAAAGTTATGCTTCGGTTTTTGAACAAACCATTTTTTGAACAGTTTTCTGGAACAGATTAGGGTCGAAAACCGAGGTATCGCTGTTGTCCTTTCATAACTTTGCTGCCGTGTTACTTCCGAGTAGAGTGAACGCTGGCGTGTGTGGCTGCCGCTGCTCACCCGCACAAAAAAAAAATACTGTGAAATAAAAAATGCAATTGCTTGAAAGCCTTTGCGATTTTATATTTGACACAAGGCCGCTCCCAATCTGCGCGCACGTGCTTTGCAGGTGTGGACGTGAGCATGAACACGCACTTGAAGGCGGTGAAGATGACGCTGAAGAACCGCGAGCCGGCCCAGCTGGAGTCATTGAGTATCCGTGGCAACAACATCCGCTACTTCATTTTGCCCGACAGCCTGCCACTCGACACGCTGCTCGTTGACATTGAGCCCAAGATCAAGTCCAAGAAGAGAGAAGCCGGTAAGACAGCATTGCCCAAAACTATACTATACTGTTGTATAGTATAGTGTGTATATATATATATATATATATATATATATATATATATATATATATATATATAATACAGTACATTACTTTATATTACATTACTTTATTCTATATTGTATGATATTATTGTATTGTATTGTTTTGTTTTATTTTATATTATAGTATACTATAGTACAGTGCATTACTTTACATTACTTTAATTTATATTGTATTATATTATTTTATATTATTTTATAGTATAGTATATTGTAGTAAGTCATATTATTATATTATTTTATTTTATTGTTTTTTTTGTATTATATTATTTTGTATTATATATATATATATATATATATATATATATATATTAGTGTATTTTTTACATGAATAGTTCGTTTTTCACATAATTGTACATTTTTTTGGTAGTTAATTAATTCAAGCATAAAACAAAGTGGGGAGCCTAATTAGCCGGAATTCCCATCACTACGACGTAATTCAAGAGTGTGTGTATGTGTGTTTGGTGTGTTTGTGCAGTGGCTGGACGAGGACGGGGCAGAGGCCGAGGACGTGGCAGAGGACGGGGACGAGGACGGGGCGGCCCAAGGAGATGATCACCTCACCCTCAAAACCACCTGCTCTTTCTTCGACTGTTTTTGTACAGGATGCTTCTTTTTCACCGATTTTCTCCCCGACTTTTTGATTTGTACATTACAATGTTCCTTGATGAGAAGCTGTTGATTTACTTTGGTTGAGGCCTCAACCTGTTACTTTTTTCCTCATTAAAGTTCGTAATTTCATACAAAATGCTTAATTCTTTTTTATATGATTAACCACGTGTGATTGGCCGCTTCAGGGTGTCCCCAGCCAATTGACCGAAGACAGCTTGGGATATGCGACACCGACCCTGCACCTCTGTGAGTGACACTTGGGAGGTTAAGCGGACCAGAAAACCAACCAATGGATGGATGATTTACACAGATGGGCGGCACAATGGGCGACTGATTAGCAAGCCGCTTCACAGTGGAGAGGTGCAAGGTTCAATTCCGACATCGGCCATCCTGTGGAATTTCCACGTTCTCCCTATACAGTGATACCTTGGCTTACGAACGTTTATGAATGTTCAATTTATGAGCAAGCCATCTGTACACTTGATGCCAAAAGCTATCAACCCAGCTAAACACAACGCAATTGATGAGGAACAAGGTAAAATTATCGCACCTCCAAGGGATCATTCCTCAAGATGGTGAAAGGTTACGTTTCTTATCAATTGTTTAATGCTGATGAAAGCGGCCACTCCATTCCATCAGCCATCAACGACCATCACAAAGGTAAATAAAACCACTTTATTATACGGTAGTTTATTTCTTTAATTACAATACCATAGCACATTTATAATACATAAAATAAGGTGTATTTTCTGTAGTTTCAAGGCTTAGAAAGTAGAAAATGAGGTTTTATGGGGACCTGGGAACGCATTATTCTCATTTTAATGGTTTCCTATGGGAAATTAATTTTTGGGATTCACACTTTTCGCCTTACACACTGTCTGGGAACCAATTAAGTTTGTAAGCCAAGGTATCGCTGTACTTGCATGGTTTTTCTCTGGGTACCCTTGATTTCCTCCCACATTTCAAAAATACTTCTAAATTGTTCCTTCACTGACTTGGTCCCTCAACGGTCATATAGTGCAGTTAGCATTCTTTATCATAAAAGTGTGCATATCTTTATTAAATACACAAACGTTTTGCAAAACAGGCATACTCTATTATTAATAATATACAAATGTAATGAAACAAAATCATTCTAACGGCTGGCAACCAGTTTGTGGCGTACCCCAACTGAAGAGCCATTTGGGAGCCGGAAGAGCCGAGCCAAAACAAACGGCTCTCTAAAAAGAGCCAGAATTCTCGTTATCGAGTGTGTGTGCAAATGGTTGTTCGTTTCTGTGTGGCCCGCAACTGGCTGGCAACCGGTTCAGGGTGTCCCCTCGTTACTCTGAAGACGGTTGGGATAGGCTCCAGCACCCCCCGCGACCTTAGTGAGTATGAATGAATAGGAAATGAATGATTAACTGGTGCCTGTTTGACGACGAGTTAGCTTATCGAGTCTATTACGTCACTGTACCCAAGCGTGTCCCGCTACGTGAGCCGGAACCGGTTGTTGACGCTGAGACATAATAGTTTCGCGATCCTTCCGCCTGCTATATTTGTAAACAATTAGCCTTGTTAATGTGATGTTTGAACGAATGCAGAAGGACCGGTTTTGTATTGTTGAAATGAGTCATAGCTAGCCTGGACGAAGCATTAGAAGTGCACTTGCTCGCCATAACGGCGGAGGATATTTCCAAATGGCGCCAGGAGGCACCGGCACCTTCGCCTATTTTGCTTTCGGGAGCAACATGTTAAAGGAAAGACTGCACCTGGAAAACCCTTCAGCGACGTACTTCGATACCGCTCGACTAAAGGTCATTCAAATTTGTGGTCATTTCTAGACACCTGATATCGCGCGAAATAAACCGGGTTTTTTTTGTTTTGTTTTTTTGCTGATGTCCACATTTTGTTACCGATATCGCCTGACCGTCGATTTATACAAACATATTCACGGCGACACATAAATAACTAAAATGTCGTAATGAACCCCGCGTAGGCTTTTTATTTATACACAATAGATTCGAACGACAAATTCACAACAGATGGAAGCAAAAACACTCATCGCTCCTGACCAATCCTCGTAGTACTTTATATGACCACCATATGGCGCCAAAATTCTGCTTTAATCACTTCTGTGTTCTGCGTCAAACGAAATGTTCCAGATTATTTATTGACTAACTTGTTATGTGCTTGTCATGTGAGCTGGGCAGATATTAACTTGGATGGATAAAATTGTATGGCTATTTAGCTGGCTGGCTGCTATCTATTAACTATCTATTAGCTGGCTAGCTAGATGCTATTTAGCTGGCTGGATTGATAGCTGGCGAGCTATGTGGCTGTATGGATAGCTGGCTATTTATTAGCTAATTAGCTATCTTTCCATCTATTTGAATTACTAACATTAGCCACAAGTTCCTCCAAGCGTGGCTGTTCACCTATCACATTAAACACGCATTATTCCCTGAGCATTGGAATCAGCTTTTAATGTTAGCAGATAATTAGCTAGAATGTTTGATTCCACAGCCAACGTGAGCCACTACTTGGCCAGATCATTGGACTTTGGTGATATTCGATACAAGCACTAGTGTTTAGAAGAATAGCTATCTGGCTGGCTAGCTAGTTATTTAGCTCACTATCTATTCACTAGCTAGCTGGCTAGACACACACATTATTTCACTCGAGACCACAACCAAAACACATTTCAAACAAATGCCTAGATTCTAACGCGTCTGTTTGCAGGACTACCAGCTGGATTTTGGGGTTTGGGACAAAGGTGAGGAGAACAGCTGGCACGGCGGTGTGGCAACCATCCGAGAAAGTCCCGGTTCTGAGGTGTGGGGGGTCGTCTGGACCATCAACCAAGACCACCAGGAGACCCTGGACAAGTTAGATCCATGCGCACGCACATGCACGAATGCACACAATATCGTGATAGAGCCTGCATGTTTTTAGGCAGGAAGGTGTCCATGTTGGTATTTATTCCCCGTTGGAGGTCAAAGTGGAGAGCAGCAACCACGATGAGATGCTGTGCAGGACGTATCAGATGAACAACTTCCATGCTCGTCCTACATCCCCACAGTACAAACATGTACGTGCCTTTATCTCACTTTGTGTGTGCGTGTGTGTAAAAATAAATAAATAAATAACTATATGTATTTATTAATGTATTATTTATTTATTTTGCAAAGGTGGTGTGTTGTGGCGCCGAGCAGAATGGACTTCCTGATGATTACGTTGGCAGGCTACAGGCGGTCAAAACCAACAACTACGTAGGACCTTCCATGTTGGATCGTATCAAAATGCATGCCAATTAGCAGTGAGTCAACATTTTACCATCGCTGTATGTACAGTATTGGACACTTATTGGTGCTACGAATTAAAAAGCTCTATTGTTGTTACATTCGGAATTTTTTTTAGTTCAAAGATTTTATGAGAATAATAGATTTTAAATAGTCATTAACTCATTCACTGCCAGACGTGCAAAAACATGTCCAATGTCGTGCCAGGGTTTTTGTCATTGTCACTCGAATTCCAGGACCAACAGAATATGGAGTTTTCGGACTACATGAACATTAAATGCAGCGTAAGAAACCTTAGACTCTCTTCTTTCATCAGAACAAAAGAGTTAATTCTTAAGTTATATGGGTGTGGAGTTATATGAGCTTGAAATGAGGGTGGTTGTCCAAAATACAATACAATACATGCATATTGGTTGATGTAGTGCTTTAACAACAGCTGAAGCGGGTACATGGAAAAAAGGGAAATGCTGCCCGATTGTGGAAGGGAAAAACATTGCCAGAGTCAATGACCAGCGCTTTATCGGCACTCAAAGAAGAAAAAACAAAACCCGAACATATTTTCAATTCCCGAATACATTTGTGAATGGCAGTTAATGACAGAAACACCTGAAACTAATTATATTATAGGAATGGTGAAATTGAAATCAATTTATGAGCAGTTTTTCAATGTTTTACACTCCTCAAAAATGTTTCAAGAAAAAAAATGCTGTGTGGATATTTATGACTTTCCCGTGACTCTGTTGATGTCACACTTACTTCTATCTGATCCAGATAGCGAAATCTTCATTTCAAATCATCAAAGTGAAACTGTATAATCAATTAGGCCACCAATCCGAATCGCATTACTCACGTCACTTTGTTTATTTCCCTTTTTTTCCACCAGCCTCAAGTTTCTTTTTTTTAAGACCAGTGTAGCAGATTTTTAGTGTAAATCACTTGATTGTGTTGTTTGCATCTGCTGAAGAAGCATCATCTGGAAATTAAAAACAATGCATCAACAACAAATGACGTCACTTATATTTGATTAAAAAATATTATCTTGCTTTCAGCCCGCGGGGCTTCCAAGCTTGAACTCCTGACCAGCGTCACGCTTAACCAATCAAAATGAATCATTTCCCTTTTATGAACGCTAAAAACTAAAACGGACGCGTGACCGCGACTAAATGAGGAAAATTTCCCGTTATCGCCACCCCCCCCCTCACCCAAATAAATGCTACACATCATATACAGCAGCTTGACTGCTAATGTTAGCCATTGCGTGTCAGACCGCACAACATTTACAATATACATTTACACCTTGTTTCACATTTAAAAAAACTGTGTGTGTGTGTGTGTGTGTGTGTGTGTGTGTGTGTGTGTGTGTGTGTGTGTGTGTGTGTGTGTGTGTGTGTGTGTGTGTGTGTGTGTGTGTGTGTGTGTGTGTGTGTGTGTGTGTGTGTGCATATAATTCAAAACAGGATACTTGTCAAGTTCTCATGGGGTCTGTTTAGGCCCCAAGCAATTCAATTCGCGCAAGTGGAACACATTTTGGTTTTATTTTTCCACTACCGAGAAATTAGGAAGTAAATGTAGAATTCAGTCAGACCGCAATCTTCCAAAAGCCTTGGCTCAAATTAAAGGACAACTGACACCATTTTTTTTAGCATAATTGACAATAAAGCTGACTTTCACTTTGATTTTTTTGTTTGCTAACTGACATCAGAAAAACGTTTTATAGCATCTAAAATAGCCAAAACATGCATACTGATATTTTTAGTCAAATGCAAAACACCAATAAAAATTACTTAAAATGTCCCAAAACAACTTCAAAATGACCTTGGAAATGGCGAGTTTCAGAAGGTCCCGCCCCCTTGTTCGTGACGTCACGCCAGGATGTCTTGTCTTGCTCTAGAATCAAAACAATGGCTTCAGATTCGGAGAAGATGCTTTCTTGTTACTCATCCAGTTATGAATATGATTCAAATAGTTCTGAAGAGGAAAGCATACATGTTTGCAATCGATTAAAAGAGTCATCCTGTATCAATTCGAGCCGTTGGGACTCCAATGTAGCGTCCCAGAAAATGCACAAGATGGCGCCCAAGCTCCGTTGGAAATGGGCTGATTTGTCTGCTGGGAATTTGTGTCAACTAATATAAAATAGTAGTCCCTGTGCAACACACAACGATTCACCATCGCGTTATTTATGTGTTGTCTTTCTAATTTTGCCATTAACACAGATCAACATGAAGTTTTCAGACCAAACAAAGTACCCAAATTGCAATGTGTGTCACAAGACTTCCTGAATATTCCGCGTGAGTCTTAAAACGTCAAATATAGCTAGCTATATGCTGTGGAATCTTTGTAAAATACGTTCAGTAGAAGTCGTTTGAAGTGATTTTATAAATTATGGACACAACTTGTTGGGAGGTGTCGGTTGTCCTTTAACTCAAATAACCCCAACTCGAATAGAACCTGAATAGATGAACGATAGAAATCGTTGGTATCCGGGTCTACTTTTGGGAGCGACCATCTGCGTCCAAACACAAACAGGAACAAAAACGAATGAGACACAGGGCGCACCGCTTCCAAATGTTTGTGACGGTTCTTGACGACAACTCGCACTAAAGAGACGCCCTGCCCTGAGTGACAACGTCGAGTGCGAACGTCCATCCGTCGGGATGGACTATTACGTAAGACAGATAACGAACACCCCCGCCTTTTTCGGAATTGCATATTTGGTTCGTCCTTCGCTGAACGTCGAACGCTAATTGGTGTGACGCGGCAAAGAGGCCACGCCCCCAAGCCGTTGCTGAACTTTTGCTACTTCCTACGGCCGCAGCGGGACTCTCTAGCTAACCGTCGAAGAGGCGAGAAGGACGTCCGCGATCACGCAAGCTTCGACGACCCATATGGCCGCAACAGCCGCTGCTCTTTTTTTCAACGTGGGGCCCACTACTGTTTAAAAATTCCGCCGAAAAAGAGAAGACGATTTTCTAAAACCTTCTGGCCGTTATCTCACGTAAGTCGATGGTGAAAGTGTGTTGTGAGTTTCTGTGTTTGGCGTTAACATGGCGGGCTGCTCTTTCCGCCTCCATTGGCCCCAAACATGACTGGCCGATTCAATGCGGTTTCTCGTCGACTCGAATATCTTCAAATGTGGTTCAAATACCGAAGGCGATATTCTGGCGTCACAGCGGACTAGTTTATGTCTTATAGACAGGCGGTGCTTTGCGATGTTCCGGGTTATTTATACCGTGAGCCGACAACGTCAGCTTCTATGGCGGTGTGCTTACTCATTGGCACCACAATATCTATCTGACCCATTTTCGTCGATAAAATATATTTTTCTTCCACACTGGCGCTTTTTTTAAAGAATACAAACGACCCCCTTAAATCTAGATTTTCCGCTTTGGAGTATCTCGACGTCTTTTCGGCTTTGATGTCGCCATTGAATCGCTGATCTCAGTTGTCAAGTTGTTTGGTGCGCATGCGCAGTGTGCGTTTCATGGAAGATTGCCATTCCAGGAGTTTAAAAAAGGGCAGCCTTGTTTCCAAGGGTGGGAACAAATACATACTACAAAACCCGTTTTAAAAACTCAATTTACAAGAGACAAAAGTTTCCTTATTGCATTAATTAAACTACTAAGGTGGAAAAAAGGCATGTGACAAATGAGGTTGCATTTTGTTTATTCAACAGAGAACTATTTAAATTTCCCGTTAGTGCTGCTGTTGGTATTTGTCGAGTACTTGCTGTGGTTGGATTGGATTTGCCTTTATTATTGTGATAATTAAATTTTCAACACTGGAATAAATTACATTTCTTTTTTTATTAGGCTTTCACAACCAGGGTCTTGGAACCGATCAGTGAAAAAAAAAATCAGCCTATAGAATAGACACTTATTTAAACAACATATTTATTAACTGCGTAATTGACTCATGTAATCAAAGTCAGCTTTATTGTCAAATATGTTAATATGCATGACGTACAGCACAGATGAAATTAATGTCCTCTCGGACCCAGCGTGCAAGGCATTTATAATGTGGCTAAAAAGACATACAATTGACAACAGACAAACATGAGGTAGTGTCATGTAATGTAGTACTGCAAAAACAAACAAAAAAAAGGATTGAAGTGAGGTCTTGCAGGAAAACAAACAAGAAAGAACAAAAAATAGAGTTCAGGATGATAGTACAGCGTGTAGCGTGTACTCAGTGTTCGGTGAGTGTGGCAGTAGGAATGGGCAGGGGGGGCAAGGCAAGAAAAGTCTAAGTTGGCATATTATTGACAGCCATTGAAATACACGTGGGAAAAAAGTCAAAATCCATCCCCCGAATAATGATAATCACTCCGTATGCGGAAAAGGGCTTGTCAAGCTTAACAAATGCATTAATGTAAAATGAATTGACAAAACTTTGAATGATGAACAATGCACAGAACGACCTTGGGGTAAACGATAGGCTTGCTTGCGTATGATGTGATATAGCAATTTACTGGCAAAATGTTGAATGTCAGTAAGTGTTAACATGCGTGTGCAGGGCTCCCCCATCTCGGCACAGGTGTATGAGCGTTATCCCGAGGGTCTAGGGGCAGCTCTTTACCGGGAGAACTTCGACTTCAACGCTGAGCCGCCTTGGGATCCTAGCTGATAGCGGGACAGCTCCATCTCCCGACTTGTCCATGTGAGTTTGAGTCATGCCACCGCGTTATTTCTTCCTGTTTATGAATCTCCCAACATTGATGTTATAACGTATTTTTTTCTCCCCACCCCTAGTTTGTTGCATAACGGCAGGACCCCCCATTTGGCTCAGTCGTGACCCCCTCGTTGCAGATTTTCTCTCACTCGTTCTTAATGATTTTTGGCTCGCTGGAATACGGGTAAGATGAAAGGACTCGCCGACCGAGCCGCCGGCTACACCGTCGAGCTGCTGGGGGGTGGCGCCACCCTCGACGATGTCATCGACGAGCGCATCCGCGAACAAGCCTCGGTTGGTACACACTCTGGGAAATTTCGCTACTTTGTTTACGTGGTGACAGAACAGACATTTTTCCGTATTAAACCATAATCCTGGTATTACAAGATGTCTACGGGGGAAATAAAACAATACAGCATTTTTATTTTATTTTTTATGTTTTTACATGGAAATACTTAAATGGATAATTTGTGTAATTTTACCACAATTAGTTTTTTTTTTGGGGGGGGGTATATTAATATTCCTGGTATTACAAGATGTTTAAGGGGGAAATAAAACAATACAGCATTTTTTTTTTTTTTTTTGTTTTACCAGAATTGTCAAATTCCTTGTTTGATTTTGTCATTTTACAAGAGAATTTATCATTTCAACCAGAATGAAGAGGAAACGAGTTTTTAGAAAAATATCATCTTCCCAGAATGAACTTGAAATATGAACCTCTATTGGTGCCACTAAGTCTTCTGCTTTGTTGTGTGTTGACAGGTGGAGAAGAGCGCCTTCATGGTAGGTGACCTGGGCTCTCTCATCCACCAGCACGCTCTCTGGAAGAGTGCCACGCAGCGAGTGCAGCCGTACTTCCCTCTCCGGTGCAACCGCAGCCCGGCGGTTGTGGAGGTGCTCGCCTCGCTGGGCCTGGGCTTTGTTTGCGCTAGCAAAGTGAGTATTTGCTTTCATTTCAAAGCACTCGCACAACCAGGTCCTCTCCGATTTGGACGGGTTATTCACGGCGATCCGTCCGTCACTCGCAGGCCGAAGTCAACTTGGCACTGGATTGCGGCGTGGCTCCCGATAACATCATCCTGTCGGGTGTCTGCAAGCAGCTGGCGCTCATCAAGGCCGCAGCCAAGCACAAAGTCCACCATCTCGTCTGTGAGAATGAAGCCGAGCTGGCCAAGATCGCGCGGCTCCACCCGCGTGCCAAGTAAGTCGAAAAGACAATCATTTCACAGCGTAGTTGCGCAAAAGGTGGAGTGTTGTGATATAAAAGGTTTCTTCAGCCGTCATCTGTACTTCTTTGAAGGTGTCGGACGTTTCGCTTCTCATCCAAGAAGCTTCGTCAGAAAACTAAAGTCTTACTGGTAGACGTTGTGATATAAAAGTTGATGTCCGACGGCCTTGCAGGGTGTTGATGCAGCTGAGCACGGAGGCTCACGCGGCCGAGACCAGCGTGGCATTCGGCGCCACCCTGAAGAGCTGCCGTCACTTCCTGGAGGCGGCCAAGATGCTCGGCGTGCAGGTGGCGGGCGTGACCTTCCACGTGCCGACCTCCTGCCTGGAGCTGCAGCGGGCCTACGGCCACGCGCTGGCGGACGCCCGCTGCGTCTTCGATATGGGGGTGAGGGCCAACGCTTTGAGGAATATTTTCAGACAGCGTTTTGGTGAACTTTCATCAAAGATGAACCCTAACATTTGAAGCTAAGTGAATCATCTCCACCCTGCCTCTCAGATGGTCCAAGCTCACATCTGTTTTGTTTTTTTGTTTGTTTTCTTTCATTGTAGGCGGACCTGGGCTTCAACATGAACATCCTGGACATCGGCGGTGGATTCAACGGGTCGGAGATTCAACTTAAACAGGTCAACAACGCCTTAAATGACATCTTGATCAAGTCAGACTTTGACCTCCCGATTAGCGTCGTGGAGGACGCAGATAAGACGTGTTGACTTGTCTGGATGAGTAACAAGAAAGCATCTTCTCCCAATCTGAAGCCATTGTTTTGAATCTAGAGCAAGGCAAGACGTCCTGGCGTGACGTCACGAACAACCTTCTGAAACTCGGCATCTCCGAGGTCGTTTTGGGACACTTTAACTCATTTTGACTAAAAATATCAGCCTGCGAGTTTTGGCTATTTGAGATGCTATAAAACGTTTTTCTGATGTCAGTTAGGAAACAAAAAAACATGGTGTCGGTTGTCCTTTAAATTTGTATTATTATTAACTGGACAGGTGGATGATGCTAAATTGCAGCAAATTTGACTTTTGAGTCCAGCAAAGGCATGTTTAATAAGACGTGAGAAATATTAATGTGATGTATTCGTTGTTGTGTACGCAGGTGGAATCCGTCCTCAGCCCGCTGCTGGAAGCCTACTTCCCGCCGCTGTCTGGTGTGCGCGTGCTGGCCCAGCCGGGCTCCTTCTACGTGGCGTCGGCCTTCAGCCTAGCCGTCAACGTGATTGGAAAGGAGGTGGTGACCCGTTGCTGGGACGACTTAGTTCCAGGTGGGTCCAATTAATCACACGGCCGCCACATAGCACAAAGCGTAGCTGTTGTGTAATCGGAGGACATCACCGTCGTGTCGTTATTGTCGTTGTTGTTGTTGTTGTTGTTGCACATTTCAAGCCTCGTGCGCGCGTGTCGTGTCGTCAGGTGGCAACGGCGAGGACGCCGAGTTCCTGTACTACATGAACGAAGGCGTTTATGGCCCGTTTGGTGTCAAGCTCCTGGGGAACGCCATCACCGCCCCATCGGTGCACAAGGTTTGGACTCCGCCCACTTCCCAACCGATCAAATGAATCACCTGAAAGCGGGTCGGGGTTTAACAGCGGATCTTCAGATTAACAATGCGTACTGACATGTTTTGTACATGCGCGTCCTACTTGACTGACCTTGCTCGACAGCATTTACAACAGATAACACGCATTCAAAACGTAAGAAAACAAAAATATTTGCTGCTGTAATACTGATCTATACTTCCATTAATGATCAATTCTGAATACAAAACACACTTCGATTCTCACAAGTGACAAATTAGTTATCAGGCCACAACTAAGAAAAAACACAAATATTATTCCCTTTATGGCCACAATAGTTACGTCTAAAGTGAAAGCTTGCATACTTGCACTTTTTTACTCACGGATTCATCAATTAGATAATTTAAAAAAGATAACTTTAATTTTGTTTTGTTTTTTGGGGGGGGGCAACCGTGTTTTGAAGGGAAGCATTAAATATTTATCAACAGTTATCATCGGGCGGGTTTACAGCAATTTTCTTTAAGGTCACTTTCCCTCCTAAAAATGACAAATGGCTGTTTTCCACGCAGCGTGCGCCGTGCGCGGACGACGTAGTGTACCCCAGCAGCCTGTGGGGTCCCACTTTGGATCAGTTGGACTTTGTGGTGGAGCGCTGCCTCCTACCCGAACTCGACGTGGGTGACTGGCTGCTCTTCTCCAACATGGGCGCCTGCGGCCTGGATGACCTTGCCGGGGCCACGTGCGCTTCGCCCCAGCTGCCTGTCTACTACGCCGCCACCACATCGGACTGGTAAATTAGCTTGGGATTACATTCGGATTGTCGTCAAACAAGAAAAATCATTTCATTAAAAAAAAAAAATAAAATAATTAAATCAAAAGTGTGAAAAAAAATATGACTTCAATTGATTTTAAATTGCCATATACAACCGACACCATTTTTTTTTGTTTCCTAACTGACTTCAGAAACATGTTTTATAGCCTCCTATATAACAACGATTTATCATCGCGTTATTTATGTTTTCCTTCTAATTTCACCATCAATACGGATCAACACGATGTTTTCAGACCAAACAAAGTACCCAAAATGCATTGTGTGTCGCTTTCTCGGTCAGGGGTGTTGCTGACGTGACATCACGTCAGGAATCGACACGACTCGAAAACAAGACTTCCTGAATATTCAGCGTAAGTCTTAAAACGTAAAATATAGCTATATGCGGTGGAATCTTTGTAAAATACGCTCAGTAGAAGTCATTTGAAATGATTTTACAAATCATGGACACAACTTGTCCGGAGGTGTCGGTTGTCCTTAAAAGCAAGGCCAAAAATATGAATCTAGTTTGTGGCCACATTTACCTTGACCATTGATGACAAAGCAGGACTTAATGGGGGCGGGAGGGAAACAATATGTAGATCAATAATTTCTGATTGTGAAGGCACTGACAGACAACTGGTTGTGGTCCGCAGGTACGAAATGCAGGAAGCGGGCGTGACGCTGGACGGTGCCATCAAGCCCTTCTTCGAATAATAACCTTAAAAATTCCCCCCCCTCGCCAACCCAAAGCGTCTCGCTGTGGTCGACATTCCACAACAGCGTGTTAGTATGAAATAACCCGCCCCCCCATTTTTTAATTTTTTTCCCCCTGCCATATAAAATCAATCCTGCCCAAGTGATGTTTATGCAACAAAATGGATGACTCTGGAGATGGAATACCCCCCCCCCCTTCATCGTTACCTTTCACAAAATTGCTTATGCTCTCTATCGTCTTGTGTGTGTGTGTGTGTGTGAAAACTTTTGAAGAATGTTATGGTACCCTAGCATAACTAAGGAAATTATATTCATCATTTTTTTTTTGTATTTATTTGATCAAGTTGTTGCTACGGCGATGGCTTTTTCCTAATAAGATGTTAATGTTTTTGTGTGTGTCAACTTCGTATGTGCTGTCATGTGACTCATTTGTCACCTGAAAATGGTCATCAAGTCAAGTCTACTGGCCCATTTTGGACAGTTTAACCTTCATATTCAAGGCAACCCGTTTGGGAAAATGTCACCAAAAATGCATTCATGAAGAACTTGTTGTCTACAAGCACTAACGGACCATATTACCCTGTTTGTTTTTCACTGTAAATTGTGTTTGTTGAAATGATGATAGTTATTAATTTAATACATTTCTGACTGAAATCATTCATCACGAGTGAGTCTTGATTGATTTGAAGTTGGTTTTCCTTTACACAATAAATGCCTAATTATTATTGTAAGTGGGTACATAATTTAGCCTTATTTTTTTGTAATATGATTTTGGAAGAAGTGATCTTTGTGTAGCTACGTACAAATATTTTGTAATGCCTAATCCATAAACATTTTAAAATGGAACTGTCAAATTATGTTCAAACTTTTACATTTTACATTTATTTCATAGAACAGGATTTGGCGAAGCCGGCGAAGCGATGATGCGCGTTGATTTTTGTCGAAAAATGTTCATTGTGCGCTTTTATTTATATCAAGAAATCTGGTTTTGTCAAAGACGCAATTGGTGAAAGTGCTGTGATTTACGTTAATTTTAAATTTGCAACATTTCCCCCCAAAATTTTAAGAACATATTTTCTTCGATAATAGCTGTCCCCAATTTTTAATCGAGCTAGTTTGTAATCCTATTTTTCACCACTATGCTCAAATTTGCGATATGGGGCGGCCCTTGTTTGGGATTGGCTAATAAAAATGGTGTGATATGACGTCACCCAGAAGGGGCACCGCCCATTTAGCTCACTTTCCCGACCTCCCATTGGCCTAGCTTGGCCGTGTACCACGTGATCACGCGAGACCGCCCTCTTAGCCACGCCCCCTAAATAGAATTTAGCACTTTAAACCACTAAATAAATGAATGCCTCAGGAAATCTCCCAAAGTCCAAAAGTTTATTAAGAAAATGTTAACTCGAACTCTTGTAGAGTGAGTAGTATCTCATTATTAGGCTAGTAAAAAGTTACTTAGCCAAAAAAGCTAGGAAGTCACCCATTGGTCAGTTTGTGCGCTATGCAAATACAGCTTCCCTACGTCACATCCTGTACTTCGCCGCCATTTTTTCCTGTCTCGGCGAAGAAAGGGGACAAAAAGCCGTGTAAAAAAATTGTCCACGTTCTTGTCCTCGACTCACTAATTAGTACCGACGGTTAAAAAAAAACCTAAGCAGCCGCATAAACCCACGGGATGTTCCGCTGAGTGCGACGGTGAAGGAAGACGGACAGAACTGCGGGCGGGCGAGCGAGTGTCGTCGCTGGGCGCCGAGTGGAGGAAGTCGGGGTGAACGCTGTGCGATTCTAGCCGAACCCTACCTCGCGGTCCGGAGCAGGTAGACGTTCGCCGACGGGGTTTCTGTCGTCAGAGGGCGGGGAGGAGGCTCCTCTGACCCGGTGTGATGCTGTCACCGCGGCGCCCAATCACTCGGACGCGCACGCTTGCCTTGTTTACACTTATTGCTGCCCACTACTCAGTCATTTCACACATTTTAAGTTAATTTATCTTTCTTGTCACCTGGCACAATTTGATTATCTTCATATTATTATTTTAACAGTATTCTGTATAATATTTAAATAATAATGTGTTATTCGTTTGACTGTGATTTAAATGATATTCATGAGTTGACGACGATGGCTTCTGGAAGATTCTAGCTCCGAGCAAGCGTCGAGATGTTATTAGTTATGCCGCTCAAATCCACTAGGGGGAGATCACGCGAAAAGTCGTTTTGCAGCGTTTTCATAAAGCAAGAAAAAAGTTGCCTTCGTTCACTTTCGGGGATTATTTGACAATGATTTAAAATGGAAGTGTTGATTACAAATGACTGTCGCAATTAAGGTTTGAGGCAAATGATTTGCAAACTTGGCCTGCTTTTAACTTTTTTTTTACTTTTTGTGTAATATCACGATTTCCTTTCATTTAACACTGAAACCGTTTTATTTCTGTTTGATTCTATTCTATAAAATGTTGTTTACATTGAATCATGAGGTCAAGAATCTCAACTTTCCTCCAATAATCGAGGTCTGGCTCGTTCTCATGGTCAAAATGCAGTCAAAAAGGAAACGTCAATGGTCGCAGGATGTAAATACAGTATATATGACATGCTACAAGTTAGCATGACAATCCTTTCTTGGATTAGTCCAAAGAAATGGTGTTTCAAGATGGCGCCGACACAAGTGGCAACCTCGGTTACGTGTGTGGTAATTGTTCCTGGTTTTTTTGTGACCCAACCCCTCCATACTTATTTGTCATGTCTTTTTTATGATGATACTAGTGCAGCGTGGAGACAAATTCCTTGTGTGTTCTACATACTCGGTCAATAAAGGTGATTCTGATTGAGATTCGCCATGTAATTTTGTCTGAAGGACGTGACCAATCATGTATCAGCTTCCGGTGAGCAACTTGGAGAAGGTCCGCAAGGCGCGCAAGGCGGTGAAAAACGTCTTGAGTGAGATCGGCCTGGAGGACTGCCAGAAATTTCTGGAGGTACTCATCTTTATAGCTCATCTTCAAATAACAATGACGTTGACTTTTCATTGCTTGTCTTGTTTTAGGAGGTGGATGGTAAAAAGAATGAGGAAGATTCACAGGAAGACGATCCTTTGATGGGGACTGAGTGGACCGATTTCACTGATGGATACAGCGGAAGACTACATAAGAAGGTGACGTTAGCTCACAGTGAAAGCTAAAGATCGCTTAATGAAAATTCGGGCAGCTTTTGAAGCCTTTACCATCTTAATTGGGGGAAAAGAAAGTCTCCGAAAAGAGTCCGAACGTCTCAGAGCCTCTCAAAATGAAACAAACCGGTGATATCTGGTGGTTGGCAAAATTGATAGTAGTAAACAATCCTCCAAATGTGATTTCCAATTCCAGCTCATTCCTGGAATGGACACTCAAGAGTTAGCATCATTCTTAGCATTGTCGTGTATTGGCATCTGCTGGTGAAAAATCAACAAAGCGTGTGAAAAGTAAAAGAAAACTAAAGTCGTTTAATGATGAATACTCCCGAGCATTTCCAGGAGTTAAACTTTGCTCAAGAAAAGGTGAAAATGATGTTTGACTTTCGTACCTGTCAACATTGGCTAATAGCTGCTCGTATAAATGATTACAGTTCCCGTATAAAAATTGTAGTACGTTATTTGAAATGATAAAAAAAAGGCTAACAAGCGGACATCCAGACAGCTAATTGCGCGTGTTGTACTAGTGATGAAAAAAATGTAGATATACACGATTGAGGATTACTTTTGCTGCTTTGCCGTGACAATAGTAGCCAATAGTGGCAGCATTGTTGTTGTCTACCAGACCGACTGGATTTGAGCCAAAATGGTCTTTGTCAGATGGGTTCACAATTAAAAACAATGTTTTTTCCTCGTCTAAAAGTTGTATGTAGTATGCCGTACATGATTTGAAATGATAAAAAAAAAAAACCTATGACATACTGGGAAAAGTGAAAAGTTGACCGGAACTAACTAGCTTGTCCCTGCGTGTCCACAGTGGCCTTACCGCTCTCGCACCATCTGCTGCATCATGTGCAAGTACTCGTCCAAGAACATCCACCACTACCGCAATCATGTGGTGCGCTGCCACGAGTCCCTCCAGCGCTTCTGCTCACTCGCCTCCTGCCAGCGCTGCATTTTTGTGGGCCACCCTCGCGCCGTCAAGAAGCACATCCTGCTTTTCCACAGCTGGCATTCAAACAATTCAACCGCGCCGATGGCCGCGTCCGGGGCGGCGACCGCGACGACCGCCACGACGACGGTGGCGGCTAGCGCGCTTCAACCGACCATTGATCGCTACAGGTGCAGGAAGTGCTCCTACCCGTCGCAGTCTATCTTCGCCATCAAGAAACATATCATCCTCAAGCACATGGCGGCTGAGGCTGAGCAATACATTGGCTACCGGCTTCCCATAGCGGGTTCCACCGCCAAACTTTACTGCTGTAAAACCTGCGTGGTCAACACGGGCAACCTGGACCAGATGCTGCATCACTTGCTGGTGGAACCCAAGCACTACAGCTTCAAGACGCAGGTAAGGTCGCAGTCATCTGGGAATTGTTCCATTTGGGGAGTTAGAGGAGCTTTAGCTCTTGGAAACAATCTTTTTACAACCTTGAAAGTTGGCTTTTCGGGGTAAACTTTTTTGTTTCCTAACTGACATGAGAAAAACGTTTTATAGCATCTAAAATACCCAAAACACGCAGGCTGATGTTTTTAGTCCAATGCAAAACAGCAATAAAAATGACTTAGTGTCCAAAAACGACTTCAAAATGAACCCGGAAATGGCCAGTTTCAGAAGGTCCCGCCCCCTTGTTCGTCACGTCACGCCAGGACGTCTTGCCTTGCTCTAGATTCTAGAGTCTAGATTTCAAAACAATGAACGTGGATTCTAGAGTATATGCACATTGAAGTGATACATTAGCAATGTGTTATCGGTGATGAAAGAGTTTCCCAAGTCCTAAATTCCGTCCAAGTTGTCTGTGCTTCAATTGTGTATTTGAGTCACGCATGTTGACTAAGCATGAAACGTTTAAAGATGATCACTTCTTCTTCTGTCTAATGTCTATCAATATGTCATATGTGGAGGCGACGAAACATTCCAATGACTTCAAAAATTCATAACGGACCTCAAGGGCTAACCCGAAGTACAACGTGGCCCACGGCAAAAAAGTGACTGACAGTCTTGATGTCAAGTAAGGCGTTTTTCGCCCCCAAAAAACGCCCATTTATAGTGCCTGTGTGTTACAGGGTGCGTGAAGGGCTTATCGGGGGGGAAAATACATATAATATATTTGACCCTCCTCACAGGTTAATGCGACAATCTATGACAACAAAGCGGGACCCACTGTTGTCCCCAAGCCCATCCCCGCGGCTAACGGCAACGGTCAATACGTCACGTTGCCCAACCTGGCGCCCAAGCCGCTTAGCAGCAAGCCCTTCGTGGTGTCCGGCAACGGGCAGCCCGGCGGCGGCACCGTGCTGGCCTTACAGCAGCTCCAAGGGGGGTCCAATAGCGCCACCTTGATCTGCGCTCCCGGGAGCAACCAGACTTTCTTGCCCCCGCAAGCGTCGGCCTTGGTGCAGCTGGCGAGCGCCGAGGCCAAAGGTTTGCTCCAGCCCGGCGCCACCATCTCCCTGCGGGGATCCTCCATCGTTACGTATCCCGCCGCCAAGCCGTCGTCGGCCAAACTTCAGCAGGTCGTGATCCCGGCGCCGAAACCCGCGGCGCAGGTGCCGCCGCCCAACCAGATGACCCTCCAAGGCACCATGCTCACCTCCCAATCGCTGCTGAGCCACCTCATCCCCACGGGCAACTGCGTCAACGGCATGCCCACGTACACCTTCGCTCCCCTGCAGGCGGCCGCGCCCGTCTCGCAGAGCTCCGCCAAAGCCGCCGAGCGGAGCGCCAACCAAGCCAAGAAATGGATCACCTGCCCTTTGTGTAACGAACTCTTCCCCAGCAACGTCTTCGACATGCACATGGAAGTGGCCCACCAGACCAAGCTGAGCCCGGCCGGCGCCGAAAGCCTGGCGGCCCGCGCGGCCTTCCTCAAGAAGATGCCCGACAAAAGCGTCAAATGCCTGACGTGCAAAGCGCTGCTTACCGAGAGGAACGTCCTGCAGCACCTCCTCCACGGCCTCAGCTGCCTCTACTGCTCCACCTTATTCTTCTCGGTCAAGCAGCTGGCCGAACACGTGCAGAAACACGAGCCGGCCGGGAAGCTTTACTGCGACTTCCTGCGCCAGAACTACAAAATCCACAGCAAGAGCAACGCGGGCCTCGTCATGCCGTATTTCGACGTGGCCGCCGAGGCGCCGCAGGAAATCCTCGGCGAGTGCGAAGTCAACTTGGCTCTGGTCACCAGCACCTTGGAGCTCGTCTACGTGCAGCTCCGACCGGGCGCTCGCTCGGAGGTCTGCGCCGCGCCGGTCAAAGTGGACCCCTCCTGCTGCCCCTTCTGCAACGAGAAGTTCCAAGGGCAACCCAAATACCTGCAGCACCTGAAGCAGAGACACTTGGTGGCTCCCACCGTCCACGCCATCCTCAAAACGGACGCCTTCAAATGCATCTACTGCAACGGGGTCTACACGGGCAAGGTGACCCAACAGGCCGTCATGCTTCACATCCAACGGTGCCGATGTTCCCCCAAACCGCCGCAGTATCCCAAGATGGCCTCGACCTCGCTCCCGCCGGCGCCCAAAATGGCCGCTCAGACGCCTCGCCAACCCCCGCCCGGGCTTTACTTCCTCCAGATGCCCCAAAACGTCACCTTGAAACCGCTGCAACCCAAACCACCGCCGCCGCAGCAGAGCAAAGATCAACTGGCGTCCACCAAGAGGCTGGAGGCCGCCTTGAAGCAGGTCATCGAAATCAACAAGCGGGAACGCGAGCAGAAAGCCGCCGGGCGCCGGAGGGAACCGCCCCAAGCCCAACCCCAAGCACAAGCACAACCCCAACCCATCGCCGACCCCAAAGTCAGTCTGGCGCTGGATCCGTTGCCGCAAGACCGCCGCACCTACAACGATCGGCGCGATTTCATCGGCCGGTACTTCAACCGGCGGCCGTACGCGGGCCGCGCCGAGACGGAAGAGCTTTGCCGCCGCCTGTCGCTCACCAAAGGGGAGGTGGTGGCGCTCTTCAGCAAAAAGCGCATCCGTTGCATGAAGAGCTTCAAAGGAAGCAAAGCCACCGTCTTCCTGGGATTCGACATGGCCCGACTGGCGCAGCTACGACACCCGCTCGACATTCCCGAGCAGAGGCTCGTCGAGTCCAGGGACAACCAGTTGGACGAGCTGTCAGAAGCCGAACCGGAAGCGGAACCGATGGACGAAAGCGGGAATGACAAACCAGCTGCTGGAATCCCGACGGAGCAAGCGTGAAAGCCTCGGACGGTACTTGCGATTTTTCACATTTGTTTCAAATTTCCAACCACTCCCATAAGCGGAAAAAAAAAGGCAGAAATTACCAAACGCCGTACCCTGTGTAATGATTGACGGCTGCCTCGACAGGTCCTTCTCCCCCCAAAAAAATTAGATTGTGAAAAAGTTCCTTTTTTTCTGTCATGTCCTGAAAAATAAATTGTGTGGAAAAACAAGGAAAAACAAAAATGCTGTACAGTGATACCTCAGTTTACGAACCCCTTGGCTTACAAACTTTTCAGTTTACGAACGTTAAATTCATGAAAATTTTACCTTGGCATACAAACTATTTTTTGAGATACACACGGAGCTGCCACGACTCATTTTTGTCCCCCCTAGTTAATAAGTCAACTTCCCCCTCTGAATCTTAAATTGTATTTTGTGAAAGTTTATGAGCAAATGACGCCCCCCCCAAAAAAAAAAAACTACTACACTGTACTGTAAATACCTTGGAAGTGGTAGCAAATCCAATGGCATGCGATAGTTTTTCTAATTTTTTTACGTAAACAAAAAAAAGCATTTTTCAAGCAAATTGTGTAATTTAAAGTAGTTTAGTTTAGAAAGTTTTTCAAAAAGCATTAAAATTGGTGTAGGAGGTTCACAGTAATTTTAATTGTGACAGGGTAACGGCGACATTACGCCATCGCGTGGTTGTAGTACTATTCTTGTCCACTAGATGTTGCCAATTCTTCCCATGGTGTGGTGACTGAAAAGCACGTGTTGACCTATACACTTCCGCCATATCTGATTTCCACGCCCACTTTTTGTTACATAAGTACAGAAAATAACTTGTACGCTTGTATGCTAATACTTTACTCGTTTTTTTGTCTCATGTTTGAGTTGTTGCGGTTGATTTTTGCACAGGCTTCAGGACCTTATGAATATTCAAAATATAAGGATATTTTTTAAAAGATGTTGAAAATGTTTAAGAGTGTACCGGTGACTTCACCGAAATAAACTCACGTTTAGTTTGGGTCGCCACGCACTTGCGCATTTACACACCACGTTGTGTAATTATATTTTGTTTTCTCCTAACAGCTTTTTTGGACTGTATTTGGTGAGTAATGGGGTTAAGGGGCATTTTCCAAAGTATAACCTATAACCCTCCTTCACTTGTCTCCCATTCTTTCCACGACGGTGTTGTACCAAAATAAAAGTGCTTTCGTATCCTATTTGGCGACACTACTGTATTTTCTCCATAAATCGTGTCATTTGAATCGGATGGGTGAGACTAGAGGAAGTAAACATCCAAAAATATGCAAGATAGTTGGACACCTGTGGTCTATAGCTTGAGTTAAATTACTGTTTTATGATTAAATCGATCTGTACATCAGAATTTTCAAGGTAAATATTTTAATTTGTGTTTCACCCCCCTCAAAAAAATTCGAACTATAGCGGTAGCATCTGCCGTCAAAATGAATACAAATGATTTCAAGAGTCAAAAAAAATAGTTGTCTCACTGTACTACCTCATTAATCGTAAATTACTATTGTTTCTTGAACGAATGACAATTTATCGCTTCCTTTTTTATTTGTTATTTCCCCTCTGGTCATCGAATCGTTTCGGTCCTTGAGGGCAACTTTGCTGTAATCACATCAGAGGCGTCACTCGTGTTCTCTTAAGAAGTGGTTTAAAATCACGAAACCTATTTGGTCACTGAAGGCAGCACGGTGATGTTCGGGCAATGCGCATGCGCGCGCGCACACATCCGTCTGCTAATCAGCTGACTGGAGATGTTAGCTATCCTCAGTTGAAAGACCTCTGGTTCTCCACGCACGCCGCTTTTATTAGCAGTGATATTTATTCATATTTAGCGATATGAATGGCAATCTGCGACGGTCTGACTGAAACCCACCGAGTCAAGCGACGACTGAGTGTTTTTCGGTAAGGACGGCGATGAAACAATGGACGAATGTCGTGACATGGCTAAATGCTAATTGCAGCTAGCACATAATCGCTCATGCACCATTTTTAACATTTGTTGATCGTGTTTGTTTCTTTCTGCTTATTTTTTTGTCTTACGTGCGTCGAGGTGTTTTTTTTTTAATATCCTCTTCTGCGCTTACGGTCATATGACAGCAACTGTCGTGACGTCATCGCCATGCTGCAGAGTCCGAATGCAAAGCGAGAAACATTCGCAAGTCGCGAAAAGAGGAACAAAGTCGTGTCATGAGGATTTCAAATTGCTCACAAGAAGACACGTTAGTTATATAAGCGGTTCCACTCACAGAACGAATTAAAAGCTGTCTTTCCACCTCCTCATTTTTGGATTGACACATTTTTCAGTGATGTGCAACTCTTTTGCATCGGCGCCTATTCCAGTAAATGTTATAAAAATACAACTCACTGTAGAGCAGGACTGAAAAAAACGTCTGGTTTTGGTACTGTGTAAAAAACAACTCGTGTCTATTTGTATATCTATTTTCCCAAGCGTTGCAGAGCTCCTCCTGCATTAGTTGAACTCTCCCGGAAGGTCAACAGCAGCCGCCATGACGGAATTTTGGTTGATTTCTGCGCCGGGTGAGAAGACGTGTCAGCAAACGTGGGACAAATTAATGGTGGCCACCACGCGCACCAACAACCTCTCCACTAACACCAAGTTCAACATTCCCGACCTCAAGGTAAAAACGAAATCATCTCAAAACAAAAAGAAGGACAACGTAACATAGCAGTCAACATCACACAGCACCTAGCATGTTCCTGCCACTACGTGTCGCTGTTTTTAACACAGCAGAAGTGGCGTTTTTCAAACTGAAATCTTGATTTTGGTGTCTGTGACAGGTGGGCACGCTGGACGTCCTGGTGGGTCTGTCCGACGAGCTGGCCAAGCTGGATACATTTGTTGAAAGGTGACGGGAAAAAAAAATATATATATATATATATATATATATATATATATATATATATATATATATATATATATATATATATATATAAACAGTGAGATGACCCAACTGGACGACATTTAACCGACCTGAATGCTTATTCCTCCTCCTGTTGTCGCATCGCGTTAGTTCACAATTTAGAGTGACCCATGAACGCATCATGCATGTTTTGGGGAGGAACCTCTGGACTCACCCTGTATTTATTTATGTATTTATTTGTGTATTTATTTGTTTGTGTGAATGCAGTGTAGTGAAGAAGGTGGCTCAATACATGGCTGACGTCCTGGAGGACAGCCGGGACAAAGTTCAGGAGAACTTGCTGGCCAATGGACGTAAGACATTGATTGCACCCTCTATATTCCACCCTTCTTCTACTTCTTCTTGTTCTTTGTCGTCTTCTTCTTCTGCTTTGTCGTCTTCTTCTTTACTTCTACTATTCCTTATACTTCTATTACTACTTCTACTTCTTCTACTACTACTACTACTTCTTCTACTTGTACTTCTACTTCTACTTGTACTACTACTTGTACTACTTCTACTACCACTTCTTCTACTTCTACTAGCAAGTGCTAATGGTGTCTTGTTGTCATCGGGCAGTTGACCTGGTCACGTACATCACCAGATTCCAGTGGGACATGGCCAAGTATCCCATCAAGCAGTCGCTGAAGAACATCTCCGAAATTATCTCCAAGGTGGGTTGGGGAGGGGTGGGGGGTTTGGAATGTTTTCCTTTAGTTGCTCATCTGCATATCTTCTTTATCCTCTGTGAAGAACGGCTACTATGACTGTTGTCCTATTGAGTCAGTTTTGTATGTCGTCCTTCTACTCTACTGGGTGGCCAAAGTTGCACACACTAGAAGGAGCAGTACGATGTCCAGGAAAATGAAGAACAAAATTGTGGCCAAAACTTTTTCATATTTTCCCTTCTATGATGTATATTGATTATTATTCATTACAGATACGGATGATTGGCATTTCATCAGCTTTTATGCTTTGTGACTTTCCAGCAAGCGACGCAGATTGACAACGACCTGAAGGCCCGAGCATTGGCCTACAACAACCTGAAGGGGAACCTGCAGAACCTGGAGCGGAAGAACGCGTGAGTGTTTTTTCTTTATTTTCTTTTATTTTATTTTTTGTTACTTTTTTTGCGAATGTTTGCATCTCAACCGCAAAGCGTTTGTGACTTCCATCAAGGGGGAGCCTGCTGACCAGGAGTCTGGCCGACATTGTGAAGAAAGATGACTTTGTTCTGGACTCGGAGTACCTGGTCACCATGCTGGCGGTCGTTCCCAAGTAGGTTTTAGAAAATGGATGGAACCCAGTTGAAATTGTACGCAAACTCCAAAATAGCTTTATCTCTGATTTTCAGGACGAGCTTCGTGGACTGGCAGAAGACGTACGAAACCTTGGCGGAGATGGTGGTGCCGCGTTCCACCAAGTACGTACTCCATCATCCCTTCAGACACGTTTCATCGACACGCCTTCTTTGCTATCAGTGCCAAGAGCGACGACGACGTTGACTGCGGCATTAGCATGCTATGCTAACCAGTCTTTCTCTCTTTCTTTCTCTCTCTCTCTCTCTCTCTGTCTTTCTGTCTCTGTATAGGTTGCTGTTTGAGGACAACGACAGTGGGCTGTTTAGCGTCACGCTCTTCCGGAAGGCCGTGGATGATTTCAAGCACAAGGCCAGGGAAAATAAGTAAGCGTATAAAGCATCGTCATTGAAGCTATGCTAATTAATTGTTTGAGAGCTTATTGTTTACATTCTGGCTTGAATTTGATCCGTTTTTTTTTTCTCACCACGATTCCCATGGAAAATTTCCAAATTGGAATCTTTTTCAAGTTTCCCCATTTTAACTTGCCGCGGCAATTTCAAGTCTACTTTGCGCTGTAAAGTTTGTTGTGGCGTTCAGGTTCACCGTGCGTGACTTTCAGTACAACGAGGAAGAGATGAAGGCTGACAAGGAGGAGATGACACGCTTATCCACCGACAAAAAGAAGCAGTTTGTATGTTGTCCGCTCGCTCGCTCACACAGGCGCTCACGCACGCGGACACTCGTCGTGGTCCGTCAGCGTTTCCGTCGTGGTCCGTTTTAGGGTCCTCTAGTGCGATGGCTCAAAGTCAACTTCAGCGAAGCCTTCATCGCTTGGGTCCACATCAAAGCCTTGCGTGTCTTTGTGGAGTCGGTCCTGAGGTGAGCCGTTCAAACACGTCCACCGACAGTATTTCTATTGACGTGACCGATAACAAGAGTCGTAAGACGACGTACACACATGTGCAGGTTGGCCTTAACCCAGAGCCAGACCATCACAGCTGGGTTATCATTTGAACTTTGCATCCAGAACAGTCATTTTTAACCCTTTTGGGGACAACAGTTACTACAATGGACAGCTTATCAAGTTACAGTTTGCATGAAAGAACAAATATTAAACCATACTTGGTTTCAATAAAATAGATCCTGTTCCTGTAATGGCTCACCAACACCACAAATGAACGACGCATGCAGTAAACAAATAAATATCGAAAATAAACACACAGATTACATGAATACCTCGATAGAATAAATACACAAATACATAGAGTAAATACATAGGTACATAGACATTATAAACATCTAGATAGAATAAATACATAGATATAATAAATACATAAGTACATATATAGAATTAATACATAGAATAAGTATATAAAGTCAAAGTCAGCTTTAAATACCTAAACAAATATAATAATACATATATACATAAATACATACACAAATACATAAATACATACACAAATAAATACATATGTAAATAGATACATACATCGATACATAAATACATACATAAAAAATAGAAAAATAAATACACAGAAATACATAAATGAATTAATAAAAATAATACATAAAATATACACAAGTACATAGATTAAATACATAAATAGAATAAATAAATAAACACATAAGATACATAGATAAATAGGTAAATAAACACCAAAATATATAAAAAGAAAAAAATACATACATATATAAATAAGCATTTTTTTGTTATGCCTAGGTATGGGCTTCCGGTGAACTTCCAGGCCATGCTCCTGCAGCCAAATAAGAAGAACATGAAGAAGCTCCGTGAGGTTCTGTACGACCTGTACAAGCACCTGGACAGTAGCGCCGCCATTATCGACGTGAGCCAAAGAACCGCATCGATCAACACTTTGCACAAACTTGACTCGGGTCGCCATGGTGACAGCTATGCATCAAAACATCAATTGGATTTGAACAAGAAGGCGTCCATTTTGTTTTGAAGCAGACATTTTGGGAGTTAGTTTGCTTTCATTTAAGATTTGCAAAGTTAGACAAAAAAAAACATTTGTTCTGATATACAAGATCCAAAAATTGACACGAAAGTTTGTGACATTGTCTGTCGTGAAAGGAAACGCACACTAAAAAGTTTTCCCGAATCATGGTCATAAATTAAACAGGAAGTCCGCCATTTTTAACTTCCAGCCTGATTATTTTAATGTATTTATTTTGTCCTTCGCAGGCCTCCATGGACATCCCAGGTCTAAACCTGAGCCAGCAGGAGTACTACCCTTACGTTTACTACAAGATCGACTGCAACCTGCTCGATTTCAAAGTTTAGACACGCTGTTGTCTTCATGACAACAGGGTGTCTCCTCCTCTCCTTTTCACTCGTCTTTGTCTCAACTTTAGCTCCCTTTCCATTCCGCATTCCAAAGTCATTTATATTGTCACAAGTATCGTCTTGACTGGTACACAAATGGAGAGATGTATATGATAAATATGTTATTTATTTTAAGTCTCTAAACAATCAGTGAAGATTTTATTGGACAGTGATGTGAGTTCTTGACGTGTTTGTTTCCAGTTTAGATGTGGATCAACCCCCCGCTGACTGTGCTCTCCTGTTAATTCTGTATATTCGATCCTTTGCCCGCTACAGTAATGCTTGCCTAATGTAAACATATTTAAAAAGAACGCAAATAATAAATGTGAAAACAATGATCGTCGTGAAAGAGAAACTGACTGCTCTTTTTTTTAAAAACATTTGAAAGATGAAAATCAACAATAATGCAAGCAAGCACAAATACTAATAAAGAAGATTCATTGGAATCTGAATTGTAATCTTATAAATTTATTCTTATATATATTACCCGTTTAAATACTGTTGTATATTTTATAAATGTCGATAATCTTGCTGAATGTGCTTAACCCAATTTATCTGTGTTCATATGAAGACGCATTGTAGGGTGTTCCTAATAATATGGCTTTTTTATAGGTTCCAACTACGTGCAGAACGTGAAATATGAACGTCCTCAGTAATGTGACCGCAGTGTTAATCTTTCAAGGTTGTGCCTCACAATTTAACCGGAAGAACATTGTCGTCACGAGATGCGGAGAATCCTTTTTGGGTAAATAATAACCATGGCGTTCGAAGTGTTCCTAATGTTCTGTCCAGCAAACTCTTTCGATGACGAAATGACGAGCAGATGTTTTGGCCAATCAGCGTCGCCTGGTAGAATCGGCTCAGCCCCTTCGCCCTAGATCCCGCCTTTGTTCTGATGACGCACGGCGTGTGGTCAGGCGGGTCAGCCGATGCTCTCCGAGGCACCGGCATCACCGAAACGGCAGCAGGAGTGAGCCCAGCCTCCCCCGAGCGCTTCCGCCGAGGCGTCATGAAGCACGAAGGTTCCGAGCGGATGCGCGCGAGGACGTGAGTGGGCCCGGGCCGCCTTTGGGCGCACCTGTGGCTGACGATGGGCTGCGGGGGGAGCAGGGCTGACGCCATCATCGAGCCGAGGTACCACGAGAGCTGGACCAGGGACACCGAGTCGACGTGGCTCACCAACACCGACGTGGAGGCTCCATTGCCGGTCGGCAACGGTAAGAATGACGTTCCTACACCCAGACACACGCCCGCCTTTTTCTTTTGTTGTGTTTGCGCTACTAAAAAGCACGGTGTTCAACCTAAGGTATAAAGGCCCAGTTGGGCCCTTTCACTGTGTTTGTCGTTCACCCTTTGAGGACAAGTCTGTACCAAGCATTATTTTAGGCTTTCAGACAATTCATTTAAAGGACAACCGACACCATTTTTTTTCTATCCTAACTGACATCTGAAAAACGTTTTATGGCATCTAAAATAGCCAAAATACGCAGGCTGATATTTGGGCTCACGGAGTTCAGATTGGGAGAAGATACTTTCTTGTTACTCATTCAGTTATGGATATGATTGAAATAGATCTGAAGAGGAAAGCATAAATGTTTGCAATCCATGAAAGGAGTCCTCCCATATCAATTCGAGCCGTCGATGACACCAATGTAGCGTCCCAGAAAAATGCACAAGATGGCGCCCAAGCTCTGTTGGAAATGGGCTGATTTGTCCTCAATCGTATACAGTACTGTATATATATATTTTTTTAGCGCTAGCATAGCATGCGCGGTCAGCTGTCTGAATTTCCGAGTGTTTCATTTTTTTTGTACCATTTCAAATAATGTACGGCGTCCTCCAACTTTAACGCAAATGGTGGAAGGGAGTGGAATTTTCCTCTTGATTTCGTAGTTAATTGTTGTCCGCAGGTAAGGCGTTTGAGGCGGGCTTGCGTGAGAAGAGGATGGTGACCACTGGCACGCAGTGCGGCAAGCAGACCCTCGCTAACACCACCAGCGCAGCCTGCAACCATCATAGGAGACCCCGGGGCTTGTTCAGTGACGAAAGACTTTCGGTTACTCCGCATTATATTCGCACACCAAAACTAAACATGATTGAAAAACATGAGTACGTGAGGTTGACCCTTGGTGCACTCCATAGGTTAGCTTTTTGGTCAACGATACCGCAAGCAGTTTCCACAAAGTACGTCCTGCCCATATAGCGATTTGAACCAATTTAGACCACTACCAAGAATTGCCACACAGTGTTGTAAAATCTGATGTTTTCATAATTATTTTTTCACAAAGAATGTTCTCTTTTCAATGAATTTCTCCCAGCACGGCAGTCGCGACTCCAAGTCCAAGACCTCCAAGAAGACTTTGACTCAGGACATGCAGTCCATCGCCGGCGGCGACGGTGACGACGATGAGTCCGGCAAGACATCCGAGGAGACGTGAAAGCCACCTGGAAGCTCTGCTAGCGAAACCACGGTCAGCCCAGCTATGGGGCTCATTCGGGGTCGATATTTCCAAAAGCGCTTCAACGCAACCCCCACAGCAATGTTCGGGAAGCTGCCATCTTTGTGCCCCCTCCCCTTGCATGCCAAAGCAAAGTTGGCGCTCAGGGAGCGGATCGCTGTGCCAAAGCGCTACAAAATCGGCTGCACACGCATTCCCGTTTCAGAGTGCATCCATTGACTTTGATTTGGTTTTTTTTCTCTCTCAAAAGAAACCAAAAGTGCTGTTTTGTAGAGAGTCTCTTCAAGATGTTGAAAAACACCCGCACGTGCCTATGCTGTTTTGACGCTTTTGTTGGTCATTAGAGTGCATAAACCCATACATGACAATGGAACTCATTATTGCATGTGAAATGCTAATTTAGACACGCAAAACATTGCTTTTCTTTGCACAAAATACCACAAAAATACAAAAACTAGTCATTTACATACAAAAAATATATCCATCCGTTTTATGAGTTGCTTATCCACATGAAGGTCGCTGGCTTACAGCGAATACAGATTCATGTGATCACATTTTGTGACCACAAAAGAATTTCTGGAAATGTGAAAAAAAACTTGTGCACACCAAAAATAATTTGTGTGCACTAAATAATTATGCACACACACACACCAAAAATTATACTCATAAATGACCAACTTGAGCGGATAAAATGCGATGTTGTGTGCTCAAAATACTACAAAAATACAAGTAATATAAATTAATGTCCATGTAATACTAATTCATGCATAGTAGATGCTAATTCATATCCACATTATGACTTCAAGATGGTGCCGTAAGAGTGGCTGCCTTTCCAGCAGCTCCTGTACTGCATTTTGTTATTCTACTTCTTTCTTTCCTTTCCTCTTCCTTTCATCACTTTGCTGCTGCGAAATGTAAATTTCTCCACTGTGAGACGAATAAAGGGTAATCCAAACCAATCCGGACTACGATCAGTCAAAATATGGACTAATAAAAAAAATGTGAAACCAAAATACTACTGCGCCACAAAAAAATGAAATGTCCTCAAATTATTAATTTGTTTTCAACAAATACTGATAGGTGTGCACAGATACAAAGAAATTGTGGCACAAATATGACAAAAATGCAAGTGTATGTCTGTAAAATACACTGTGTAAAATGTAGAGTACTCATTCGTACATACAAAATACGACATGGGGTACAAAAACTGGCCTTCTAATTTATGTACCTGAGAGACTAATATGTCCACCTGAAATGAGACGAAAAATCATAATTTTGGTGCACAAAAGCATTCATTTTACACATTCACGGTCGACTCTGAGCCTGTATGCAAAAAAACTCAACGTCATATGCCATACGCTTCGTGGCCACTAGAGAGAGGTGTTGAACAGCAAATCCGAGTGATAATAATAATAATAATAATAATAATACATTTCATTTATTAGCTACCCGCTTTTAATAATCAGGACGTTAATTAATAAAAAGTGGGGGAAAAAACCTGAAACGTGTGATCGCTCATGAATACTGTACGTCGCTAGAAATGTGACGTCACAGTCACATCGGTTTCCTCGGTAGCGTTCGGTTTAAAAAATGTGTAAAATATACAAAACTCTGTTAAAAATATGTATTACAGTTTGACAACAAATACATAAAACGTATATATGTTTTTTAAATGTAAAAATGGAACACCAAGGCATCGCCTTCGCTACACCATCCGACCGGAGGGGCACTGTAGTCACTTTATTACAACAAGCGAAAAAGAAAACCCGGAAAAAGGCCCTTGCCCGTTGCACGTTATATTCATCGCCTCATTGACTACAATGACCCTTATTTGATCTAATTTCAACATTTAAATCATGTAACATGTAAGGTATCTGTATAGCGTACTAAAAAGAAAATCGTTAATTATGGACGAAGGCGATGGAGAGACGCCGGAGGAGCTGTTGCTAAAGCAGCATCGCAGGGAGAAGAAGGACCTGCAAGGTACATTTTCGATTAGCTTCTGTGTTGTCAGGTCAAAATTAATTATTGAGTCCTTAGTCACTAAAATTCCAGAGGGGTTTCACATTCCCACAGTCAACAAATATTAACGACATTCCCCACAGAAGGGCAAGACAAAAAACTTTCCATTCCAGGTGTTCATTTAATATTATTTGTATGGTGCTTACAAGACGAGACTGCACCATACATTATTTAGCTTC